>NW_019213809.1:0-19370 GCF_002532875.2 Varroa jacobsoni | reverse complement strand
ATATATAGTAGTAGTTTAATTGTATAGGTGTTTTGCAAATGCAGTGCGCTATTGGTGGGCATTGATAGACATATTGTCCATCGCATTTGTTCGTATGGCTACGAACCACATCTTTCTCATCTGGTCCACGTAAAAATGTTGCAATTGTGTTGCCCCATTTTCATGATTTTCGATGATCGACATCGATGACAATTTTCGGTGTTGAGGATCGCCAATTGGTGTAAAAATCCTCGCCGACTTAATTAATTACCAACATCTAACAACTGATATGGATTGCGTCGCATCTGATAGCAACCCGCTTCTGATCAGCGGGTCACTGCATGATGATTTAGATCACATTGTGTCTGTGTATTATGTTAGTGCAGCACTTACCTATGAGTTTATTCAAAAATAGAGCATCTTGCTAGCGTGGTTATGTACGTCCTCTCTCCCTCGGTTACCTGGCTGTGATCATACCTATCAATGCATACATCTATCTATGAAAATTTTCAAGAAATCTATCTAGCCTCACCTCGTGAAGTAGCTCCTCATGAAGTCTGCTCTATCCCGTCAATCGGGGTCGTTTCACTTGTAGGTCAGCTTAAATCGTAAAAGTTTCAACGAGCACTCGGACAGTCTTCGACTAACATGCGGATCCGTTTGCTTGCTGCAAGTAGCAGTATGTAGCCTAGAACGGTAAAATGGAACGCCGTTAGTTGCAAATACGTTTCATTAATAGAAAACTATCTAAACTATAAAAATAGTACATTTACTCATTTTGAGATCAGTCGAAACGTCATTAGCTAAAGTGCGCGCTGAAGGATAAATATCAAATCAAATAAATAACAAGTACATTTTGCAAAGTCATCGATGCATAGCGGCCATCTTTGAAATACTTCGAAATTATTGCCTGGAGTAAGAGACTAGTTGTTACTGCGTAGAGTGGACTACTTCTCCACTATCCCTGTAGGACGGGTATTAGTAAAATTGAATTTAATATGTTTATAACGCTGGAGCTGGCCAGTGTGTTTATTAAATATCGAAATATTGTTAGTACAATTCAATCGAAGTAACTTCGATCTGGGATCCTGGGGCAAGCTATTCTCTTTTGAGCTGTTTTCGGATAGAAATCGCCGAAAACTAAACGTTATTATGATCGTTCTTTCCGGCACATTAAATCTTCCTGCTTGCTTTGTTCAGTACATCATCACTACCATCCGCTCTTCCTTTGTTACACTTGACACTTTCGAACTAATAGTCACAGAGCGATGTCTCGGCTCGTTTTTTGTTTGCCTCTTATCGACAAAACATGCATTGTTTCATTGAATCAGTGTCTTAATGTTGAAGAGGCCAGTTCGGTGTATCCATCAAACATTTAAAATGACAGTTCACTCGGACTATTTACTCTCTTTCGTCTACTTACTTTATTAAAGTGCCGTACGTATCTGCGCGTCGGGTGAAGATTGTACACGTCGTATCATTGCGTCGTCGCTTTTTTTTTTTTTCACTCTTCTCTTATATATCACCATACAAGTAGGCTATGGTAAACACTAGGTTCTCACGGTCTCCGCGTAAAACTCGATTCCGTCGGGTTCATTTGGCAAAAGAACAGCTGAACGATTTGGCTGAAAAGCCCCCTACTACGTACTTACGCCGCATTTTGCCGTTCGAGGACGCTCTAGCCGTTTCATTTGTTCACGTAAAATGCAAGCACGTAACTAAGTCCTTCAAGCGTCCGCAGAATAAAGCTGAACTGACTTCTCAAATTAGGGCAATTTATTTCATTATGGACGTTGTCTTGAGTTTAACGTGATACTTGGGAAAGATGAGAAAAATATCTGATTTAAATATTACATCTATACCTCATCAGCGTAATGAAGAAATCAATAGATGATAAAATAACTTGTGCCATAATACAAATCTTAATCTATTCAAATAATACATTTTCAATTGTTTGAAGAATGGATCATACCGAGCATTGTGTTTCGACGATTCCACACTAAGAAAAGAAACGATATTACCAAGAATAATGTTTTTCATCATCATTTCAGATAAGAAGAGCTATTTGGTTAACCGCTATCAAGCCATCTAGCCTTACCTAAATCTCAAAATGATTTGTTTACGTTTATCTCAGGCCTATTTGTTTCTTAAGGCTACTGTTTAACTCTGACATAGGAAAAAAGCAGCTTTCGAGAAACTCATCGGACGAACTTCGTTTAAGGAGCACCAGTGCTAGCGCCACTGCCCGGGCGAGATCCTTACGCTGCGAACACGCTGCGTTAACAGGTGTCTCGTGAGGACAAATTAGACATTGGTGCCTGAAAGTTTTGACCTGCTGGTTGGCTCTCCGCAGCGCTTTGGAAGGCTGCTTTTAATGATATCAAGGGCGCCATGTGTCTCTTCGGGGTTCGTGGGAAGCTTCCCGTGGACTGGTCGAAGCAGCACGAAGCTGGAAATGTGCAATGAACTTGACGATAATCCTATTTAAGGTTACAGATTCGTTTTTAGTCTCAATGCGAATCAGAAGCGGACGGATTTTTCAGCCAGGGCGATACTGACACAGGGCCTGTTGGCCCATACAATAGTTAAACAACCTAATTAATGGTCAGCTAAGACTATTCCTTTCCTACTAATATCGATAGCTTTTTTTTGTGGAAATACTATGTGAATCCTTCTATGTAACGCGTAAAGATACAAAATATCGTAGTCGGCCTAATTAAGAAGAAGTAAAACAATTTATTTTTGAAACTGCTCATTAAAATCGGCCAGATATTCCTGAAACTTTTTACGGTTATAAGGTGATTTAAACTTTTTGCGTAATACCATGCGAATTGCCGCAGGTATCTCTGGAAACTTGTATGCGATTGGAGATGACTTCCTTTGAAAGGTTACCTACATTTATGTACATCTACTTTGAATATGGTCTAGCACCATTGGCCAGGCGAGCGGTCACACGTTTTAGCCTATCGTTGGCAAAAATTGGGCCTGAACTACTTGAATGTCGCAGTAAGCTAGCGAACATTTGAGCTTAGGCACACGATTGTTGCAGTATGCAAATGCGTTCGGAAAGTGCAATTGAATTTCGTATTACACATTTAATATTTATTCGTCCTCGCGTCGTAATAAGCACCAGAATGGTTCAAAGAGCATAGTTAAGCCTAATTCCTTTGCGTTAGCTATCAAAAATATGGCCTAATTTAAAGCTGCGTGTTAGGTATACAGCAATCTATAATACGAACCTACTTGCATTTACGTAACTTCTGATGCGCGCTGTGTATGCACAGAGTACGTGTATAGTCAGGTGACTCGTGGCAGTTATTCATACTCATTTTATTTACGCTAGTTCTATTTGAACGAAACTTTGGAACCTTTTTTTTGGAAAGTTTTTATAATTCTGTCTGTCCCGTGAGCGCTGAACTATAACAGTAAGCGTATTTCCCGTTCGCTGAACGAGCTCCCTCTCGAGCAGACCTTCAGCTCTTAACAGGCCGGCAGTCATCTATTCCTCGTAAAAATATCAGCCTTCATTAAGTAACCCGAATCGGTGCGCGAGATGCGTGTGCGTAGCAGATCCCAAAGGCTTACTTACTCGGCCTTCGGCGTATCTTATGTTTCCGTCATTTCAGTAATCAGATCAACTGAACAAGGGATCGAAATCGCTAGCAGCCACCGAAACGCTTTCATCCTCGTTGACTGATTGGTTAATTTAATTAAGTTATATTTAGCGTCAGGTGGCTTTATTTTTTTTTTAGGCCAATTCAACGATGGCGACCGTACCAAGCGTTGGCATTGCCTATGATCGATCGTCTGTAAATGTTACGTAATAAGCATCGGCTACCTGTTTATACCACATTAGATAATCTAGTGCCTATACGAACATCTCGAATCGACAATATTTTTCGT
Source organism: Varroa jacobsoni (assembly GCF_002532875.2). NCBI lineage: Eukaryota > Metazoa > Arthropoda > Arachnida > Mesostigmata > Varroidae > Varroa > Varroa jacobsoni. The sequence continues at coordinate 15,488 of NW_019213809.1, read as the reverse complement.
ACTAAATAGGCAAAGGTAGGCTGACGTGATACTGGATCAATATTTTAAATAGAACATATCATGTTAAAGCAGAAAAACAGATTGTTTATTCAATTATATCGAGCGTCGAAAGTGTTCGTGAATTTTTGTAAATCACGAAAAATACAAACATACTAAGATATTAAACACCTATCTAGCTAAATACTGAGCAATCGTCGAAAGGTCATAACTCAAACAATACGTTTATGAGAAATAAAAATGTATTAAATGAATTATATTATTACCATTTAGTTCGTCTGGGAATTGTAACGACCAGAGAAAATCCTTACTGGCCTTAATCCCGTTGGACGGAAAACGTTAGGCATATGATATCATTCACTATCGGATGTGTTCGTTCCGACTGCCATATTTGATCTGCTGCTATACTCAATAATTTTTCTATTACGACGCAAATACAACACAGCAAAAACCAACATCACAGCTATACGTGAAAAGTCGGCGATTCTACGTAATATGTACTCTGTGCAGAGTGGACGTCTTGCAGTTTGTTCAACAATGTTAAGCATTTTTTTTTTTTTTTTTCTTGACCATATCTATAAGTGTAAAAAGCGCTCTTTGAAAATTTTCGTTTCGTTTTGGCTTCGTACCGCCTACAATTGTGGGACGATAATGGATCGGGTAGTACTTTGCCTGTTTCGGCCGTACGGATGTAAGCCTGATCGATTCTTTCACCCGCTTAGATCTGGAAAGCTATAGGCATTATGGGTATGATATGGCAAACATGTTTCAACTTCACGGCAGACCGGACAGCCTTGCTTTCTTTGAGAAGATCATACTATTTTCAGAGAACGTTATGAATTGATTTGTACAGCAAAATGGCTGATCTGCTATCAGCTTCTGATTTGACATATCGTCAATCAAAACTTGGCTGGCATATGCGGTCTGTCGTGACATGCTGAAAGGTCTCCTTTTTTTTTGTCATAGGTGCCGTGCCTTCATGTCAGGATAGCTAGACCAAATTGAGATGACTCACATATACTTTACCAACGTGCCAAATATACATGTAGCTATACAATGTGTCGGCAAGCCTTTTCAAGTGCCTGTCAATAAATTAATAAATAGGTTAGCAAATGTCCTGTGTTGTCGAACAGCAACTCTATATCCACACGGTTGAAGGCATTCGAAACGCTGAAATATTACAGGCTCCCTTTGAGGTTTAACTAAATATCCTTCTTTACCAAATATAGCTATTTCATCTGCAGCGGACGTCGTATCGACAAACCCTATGGTAAAGACCAAAATACTGTCGATGACTACAACAATCCAACATCAGATAAATGTGCCTGATCTACGTTCGCTTTACGATCCTTCGCGCAGTAAAAGGTAGCTCTATAGCTCCCTGTTTCAGAAAATTTCACAAATAGTCATATCGATGGACTATACGAGAGTTCTATGGGTTCGGACAAGCTCGAACAGCACGTGACCTGTTTTACCTTTAACTTGTATTAATTCAGCGTTCGTTTAGACACTGACAGCGGTGACTCATCACGACGATCTAGCGTATTCGATATCGCATAGTTGCCCATTAACCTGTGATTTACTATATCAACATATAGCAAGATAATTATATCAAACGAAACGCGCATAGAACATGTTTTGCTTATTTTATCTCGTGTCTTTACTCATTGGTGATACTGTATATCGCTGGTCTTGGATATAGCCAACATAATAACTTTTTGGCAGGTAAAAAAGAGACGGTGGTTGATAGTTACCAAAGCTACGAGGCAAGATCGATAGCGAAGATTACTGCGACATTAGAGCTATCAAGGTCAATTACCGTCTAGGCAAGGCCAGTCTACAGTCGAAGATAATAGCGATTAAATGCAACGGACTGTTTCGACGACTTGTGAACCGTAGCAAAGAACTCACAGATATTAAATACTGCACTCACCGTTTGTTTCCAAAGAGGAATGCTGAATAGGTCTTTCTTATGTAAGGATATACTCATATAGGTATGTGGATATGAAACGTGAGTAAAGTCTAACCCATATTTCGAAATGGGATGAATTACGCGATGCCATTTTATAACGGCCCAATATTTTGCTCAGTTTTTTTTTTTGTCTCCTAGATGCACACGTACCTTTTTCGGATGTAATAGTGTTCACGCGGATCTGGCCGTTCAGACACATATTAGCAAGCGGGTTGCGGTGAGAGATGCAGCATCGCATAATTTAAGTGACCCAAAAACATGGCTTTTTGTCTTGAAGCTACAGCGGCAAATGTTGCTTATCTCAACATATGTACAAACCCAAGTATTCCATGAAAATTATACTACCAGAAATTGCATAAGCTATTAGTGTTAAAATAAAAGCCAAGCAGGAAATTCAGAACTCAAAAATGGGTCTGGCGGAAGGTCATGTGCAGCTGTGAAAAACAAGGAGGTGTTCAGAACTGTGGCGGAAGCCAGCCCATCTCAAGTTTACGGGTGTTTTATCAGACATTTATCGGATCTGGTAAATATAAAAACATCAGCCGTTTTCACATTCGTAGAGCAAAAATTGGACACATAGTGTCGCATGATTTGAGTAGCAATCAACAGCAAAGACAAGCAAAGGCTCGCCTGTCTTTGTTTTCACGCGAAAACAGTAACCCATTCTTGCATTGAAAAATTACTTGTGGTAATAACAGATCTTCTACGACAATTGCAGACACTCACCGCAAGTCCTAGTTCTTCGATTGTGTATTTTTAGCAGCTGGAGATGATTAAAGACTCTTTATTAAGCAGGTAAGATCAGTGAATACAGATAAACTATTATTCGTACTGCAGGATAAGCTTCTACCTCACACCGTCAAAATCACGGTGGTGACACTGTAACAGCTGCAGAGCGAGTCTCTATCGTCCACCATATTTAGCAAATAGTATTCAGACAGATTGTTATCTTTTCCAAGATTCTAAGTGAGTAATGCGTATCTTAATATGTAATAAAATTAAATTTCAATACAGTAAATATTATAAATTATATATTACAGTAAACAAAGTATGTATATTTTGTCGCACCTCTTGAAATCTAGAACGAATTCGATTATTAGCTAACACCAAACCGCCCAACTGAAGTCTGACGACAAAAGATATGCTTGAGAAAGATCGCTGAACGCATGTCCTGAGAGAGCACCACCAAAGCGTGGATTGCAAAAGCAAATCTCATAAATGACAGTCTGTGATTTTCTGTTTTTTTTTTTTATATATTTATACCTATGTGGACAATAGTCACAGATAAAGTTTAGAAGTTTATGACAGTAAATAGCAACAAAAAGGAACTAATCCACATTGATATAGAGTTTTTGAACTCCTCAACTACTTTCAGTGAAAACAAGCTCACTTCTAATGTCAGCCGAGATATATACAAATAAATAAATATTGGCTTGCAGAACTTGAGAAGTTTGCTTGAGACGTAACTGCGCGTCCGCCAATAGGCCGAATTTGCCCGCTGTTGCAGCTCAGAGGAATAACTCTACCGCGTTTCTATTAAGAACTTTTCTCGTTATAAGATCAGCAAGTAGACAAGACTTTATGTTTAAGTGGTGCACGCATAGGCTACGTACGCCAAAAGCTTGCCATTTTCTGTTGGTTTCGGATATGCAACTTCGACCATCTAATTATTAGAGCGCCCAAAGCTATATCATAAGTTGAAAAACTTGAATAACTTTAAAAGCACATATACTTCGGTGTGTGATGTGCGCTTTTATTACTCACATGATCAAGCCAGCTTTCTGGTGGAAGCTTCTCAGCAACTATACACTTATAATCTGCGTTACCATATTTTATCTTGTTGTTGATAGCTTGTTTCAGGACGCGTGACGCTACCTATTGTCGTCTTTGAGGCAAGGGAGCAATCGACGTAACCCTAATTTAATGCTAGAAAATATGGAGGTCAAATTCGGTGTTCCCCGATTTGGGCCATGATTGGCGCGCGCCAGTGAGGTCGTCCATTGTGATCGAATAACTGCACCGTGTGCTGTTGATTGTTGAGCCACACATCGATAGAGGTTTTCTAGAAATCATTTTTGCCTAAACTAATTGCTTCTTTTTTCCGCTAACGCGTAGCGCACTTGGGTCCATCTGTTATAGATCCAGTAAATTTCCTACTTTAATTTTACTATTTTTGTCACAAATTCATAATACGTCTTTAAATACGGTTTAAGGCCGATATAAGGCGTGCTGCCTGAGTAACGACAGCTAACTCGTTTTTACGTTTAAAACTCTGAGATCTAGCCCTCCTTAGTGTAATTTTAAATATTCCAAATTCCGTCCTAAAAATAATTGCGCCAGCAACGAAGTTATTATTTGGTTAAAATTCGATTTGTCCATAGTCTTCCCCAATCTTTGACAGATTATACTGGCTCCCTCATCTTGGGAAAGCAGGAATTCAGTGGCTGAATATTGGCTTTCGACATTAAGCGGTAGCTTTGTCGTTAAAACGACTTTTTCTTAAATATTGAAACAGCTTATAGTCATTTAAATATTTACCAACATTCGTTTGCTAACGCTGCGGGGTTATTGAGATGTTTCGACCTGTTAAATAATCCCGAACGGATTAATATTTGAGTACATGTAAACGCACGGTCTGACCTCTTCGCAGCAAGTGTTCCTTACGTTGCAGCCTACGACATTCGTAGGTTTTCAGCATCAACATGATAGCAAACCTAGGTCGAGTAATAGGAAGTCATTTAGCTAGTGTCAAGTTCGTGCTTGAAGAATATCGCCGATACGTCTATGAATTGGCTTGCGAGCCTCTTCGGATCTTTTGTGTAAAACCTGGTTATGCAGATTCTGCTTTCAAAGAGAACCGAAGGAATCGGCCTTTGACGTTAACAAACTTCTTACGAACACATCACGAACTCAGACCAGTTCATGCGCTTTACGTTCACCTCTTCCTTGTCGTTGTGTGTCGCGTTTCGAAATTTGCAGATCGAGCACTACAGCTCTTAGCAAAGCGCAATGTTTCCAACATAAGCCTGTTTTTTAGGAGCCTACTCTTCTCATTCATTACGATTCTAATGTTATTAAGCTATCTAAACTAACATGGTGACTAGAGAATGGGCGTAAGTACGTTTACTAAGCGAACAAAAAAGGCAGCCCAGCCGAAGCGTAGTGTGCTTGAATTGTGCCACTCAGTGTTTATCGAATTCCGTTTATAATTAAATGCTAATTAGGCTAAGTCTTTAAGCGCTATAACACCACCACACAATGCGCATCCTAAAGCAGCGAGAAGTGTTCAGAAGTCTATATTTATCGAGAATAAGATGTGCATTAGAAACATCGAACGTTTGTATAAGTTACTTGAAAAGCATATTCAACTTCACTTCTATCAAAGCGCATAATCTTCTTCACTTCAAGTTATGACTGATGTAACTGATTAGGTTATCACTACCCCGTTAGATTGTCAGTGCAGCTGCCTAGCCCGCCTTCCCTACCAAGTTCGATTTCATACATGTTTCGTAATATCGTATAAAGCCCTAAGCCTTTCGGCGAGTAAACTGTTTGAATTAGAAGCTGAATTAGACAATATCGTCAAGAGTAATTTGGTGTCTAAGGTCAATTAGACCAAAATTGTCACCGTTAAGGAAATGATAACAATAGCATGATCCTGAAAAGAACATGTGACGGGTAAGCTTTTTTTCGGCGTAGAAGCTATGACAGGAAGTCTCTGACCCTCGGCGCCTCCCAACAAGAAATTCCCTTCAAAAAAGGAAATGGATAGCGGCAAATATTGGACAGTTACAGATACTGCATTGATCTTAGTTCTGAAAAGTCCTTGTATTCCCCAGCTTCCTGTTTTCCTTTCCGCTCATCGGTCTTTCCTTTCTCCACTAATCTTCCTTGAATAGTTAAGCAACATAATAATGTTTGTAGCAGCTGTATACCGGCCACGCTAGCATCAGTATATCGGAGGTAACAACGGTGTTAGTAGCACCAGGACGGTTGAAATGACACAGCGTGAGATATCCAGCTATCATCGTTTCTCACATAGACCAACTTCCCCCACTTTCCACCGTATATCCAGCTCTCCCTACATGACTTCCAGCCATCGAGGACTATGTTGAACTATGCAGCTGAGGTCTGTGGTATCAGCAACAACGACAACAATAACGAGGACAACAAAATCAGTGCGATATCTCTCTTCCGGCAGCTGGCTATGGCTACCGAACTGTTTTTTTTTTACTTCTGGCCTAAGTCTGTACAGACCCATTGACGGAAAATCGGCCGAGGCGAGGAGTTGGGCTCGGTTGTTGGGTGCAGTGCGCATCGGATAAGAACCGGGATGGCTGCTGATCCTTGCCAAGGAAATGGAGAGATCTCAGACGCTCTAGGCCTTTGGATGACAGAGAAAGGGTTCAGTTGGCGAAGGGTAAGCGGCTAAAGACTGCAGAAAAAAGCAGCAAGAGATACTAGGATCGGTCGGTGGCTCTGAGTGATGTGCGGTGGCATATCTCCCTATTATGCCATTACTGCCACAGGGGACCGTCGCTAACGGGGAAAGAAGCAAGCAAAATATAGTGGCTTCGGAAACGCCGGCCACAGCAGTCACTATCACTTTCTTCCACCCTTGACCACCGAGAAGGGTTGGGTTAGGCCGGATACAGCATTAGACTAAAGCATATATAAGCATCCGCCGCCGGTCCTTTTCTCCTCACACCATATAGCGTACGCAAGCGATGCTGGAAGTGTCTATAGTGAGTTCACGTTAAGTGAGAGAATGCATTTGATTTCGGCGGATATGGAAAGCCTGTACGGGTCTCAACGGATTACACCCTTCCCCACAACCACAGCAAAGGGTCTGCTAGCCGAGGCCTGGCATTAAGCAGTAGTATATATAAGCATAATTTCCCCCTCGGTCCATACCTCCCTCACATAGTGGTGTGCGCGAGGATACTGGAAGTGTGTAGCGGCTGCACGTTGAGTGAATGAATACATTTGAGTTCGCCGGAGAGAGAATGCCTGGACGGCTCTCTCTTCCCCCATCATCGTTTTCTCGATTGGCTAACAGTTGCCGTTTCGGCAGGATGCAAAGCTTCGACAACCTCATGCCATGGAATCGATGTGTTTCATCTAGAACGCTTCGCTATCAGCTAGACTCTGGGTCTCCAGACCCACTAGCAAATGATACCAACGGTGTGGGAATGAAAGCCAAGTTTCCTTCTGAAAACCGCTCCTATCGCCAACTATCTTCTGCGGTGAAACGGGTTAGCAATCTTTGCTCGTCAAACAGGACAACGCTAGCTGTCAATCCACAGCTGTGCCTAGTCCGGTAGGAACACAATTACCAGGAACTACTCGTCCGTTGTACAATAGAAGAAGTGCCAATTATCCATAAGATATTACCGGTAGCAAACTTTACGATTGCAGCACTTTAGCTACAGACAGAGTCATAAATGGAAGGTAATATGGCACTTTCCTTATACAAAGGTGAAATTTTACATTTATTAGTTAAATCAAACGCGTATAACCTACATTTCGTCGAATAATACCGAAAACAGTTGGCAAATAATAGCCGACAAATTTGTATTTCTTATTCTTCTTTTGTGTGCTTTTGCTTTCGCTCATATTCAACACAACGGTAACTTTTGAACATCGACATCGTTAATAAATGCAATTTAAGTTAAGCAGAGGTACGAATGTTTACTTTTTGTTGTTAATTCATGAGTGAACGGAAAGGTTACATACATGTATCGAATCGATCTATCGTCCTATACTTACTTTAGTACTGTACTTTAGGTAACAACCTGATTTCTGGTTAAATAATTGTCTACGAATTATTAATCGTCTCTTGAACAATCAGGATCTGGGCGTCTAAAAAATTGCTGGCAAACAAAAAAAGTCTCGCTTCATTAACACGCATGGGACAGAAATAGAGCAGCTTTTTAGAGATGATGATTCTCAAATTAGGCTATAATATATTGTTATTTTAAAGAAAGACTAATTGAGCACTTTGTGGTGACCAGCAAACTCTAGCGACTATTCAACTGGTTGAATATAAACGACGTCAATGATGATAATTGTAATACAACGAATAGAATAAACGATACGATCTTGATTTGAGGTCAAGCAAAACGTTTACTCGATCTACCGTATGTACGCGAGGTTCAGAGTGTCCAGGTATTTCATTCAGCTTCTAGCTGTTATATAGGCAATTCACTGCTACCGCTTATCTTTTTCTTACAGAATTTCTAGATAGTGTTCTGACATGCCGTTGTTTTTTCTTTTTTTAAATCATTTGATTTAGTTTAGCAGCGGTACCTAAATAAACAATTCGACCGATGCGTTGTCAGACAGACGATCGAGCCCCTAGCGCAGGACAAACTGTGCCGAAATTCAGTAACGTCACCTGGAAAAAGAACTTGTGCTCTATCGCCAAGTAAACAACGCAATATTAAGCTACCAATGCCTCGTTCGAATGCACCTCTCGAAAAGATCAATGATGAGTAGTAAACGATCCGCGTATACAGTAAATTAAACACAATAGGAGAAACGATGTTAAGCTTCAGCGTGAAAAATCCTTTTTATTTTTGGATAATATTATGACACTATGCCTATGCCTACATTAAATAGATAATATCGAATATATCTAAAAGAAGCGGCCGATTCTGTATTTGTCATTTCGCCCGACGTGTCTTTCACGCTCGGCTGTACGGTTACGCGTTCGTTATTTTTAGTTTGCCCATATCACACGCCACAATAACATCTCCTAAATGATAGGCCCAAGTATCCCATTGTATCCTTGTTATTTGACCTGACATCGTTGGTGCTGAAATTTCGCGCACTTAAACCGATAAGTACTTCCTACATGTCGAATCATCTAACTCGCAGCTCACATCGCTGGTAGAAATTATCATTACTATTATCGTCATGCTAGAAAAATTATGTATGCGGTCGTTCCCAAGTAGCCGACGGCGAAGTTCCTCGACAATGCCGATTTTTCTAAGATTCTAGTGGCCTCTGGCTCGTTTGGGTAGGTCCGTGGTAGGCGGCAGTATCTACTCATGTCTGCTACCCTTTGATGTCGCCTCTGAACGGGTATTCAGGGTAGCTCTCGTCTGTAATACGCTCGAATTGTTAGCAAAGCGTGCCGTAAAGTTACCATGTCAGAGCACTCGAAGATTGGCGGAATCGGCAATCAGTTGTAACCTTCACGTTGCTACAATGAATTCGTATTTACGATAGGACAATGCCAGAGCGTTATTATTCAGTAGAAAGGTTCGGACAACCCATAACTCACACATTCCCCCCATGTTCTCGTTGGCCGTCCTTACTGCTTGATCGAATATTTTCTAGGCGAACTTCTTGTGAGTGGTATATATTGGGCATATAGTGATACACGTATCGGTTTTGTATGTTATTCATTATTAGCGTTTTTCGTTTATCTATGTGCTATGGCTCGTTATTATGAGTTTGTTGAAATCGCTGAGAGAATATTGAACAAAGATGACAAAATAACTTTACAGGCAGCCGTCCGGCTATAGGTTCCACATTGACGAGAGCTGTACGTAGATAATTTATGTGCACGATTGTGGTATGCTAAAGCGTTAGCCAATGGTTGCACGCCGCTGTATTAAGCTAGATATAAATTGGCCATGAGCGACTTGCTGCGTCGTGATTTATTGATAACAACGTTAATTTTCATCGTACGTACACTTACTACAGTACAGCTTTTGACGAAAGACTTCTTCCAGAAGCGAGTGCTCTGTTAGACTATACTGCTTATCACAGTGAAGTGTTGACCATAGCCTCAAAAGCACAGGCCTTTTCTGTGCTTCAGCATAGTGTAACGTCTGTATTTCTATGTAGTTGATGTATCAGAAGTTAATAGCAATAAGCAGAGCAGGCACCTTCAAGGAGTTACCCAAAAAATCTGCTAGCAGCACGTTCATACAGGCTCCCTCATAGACTTTATAGGGCAGCTTTATGGGCAACTTGGAGTAATAAAAACTTTTCGTTTTACTTTTTTTTTTTTTTTTCTATCATCTTACTTTTCTGTTTACATCTTGTTATGCGCTAATCACGACATGGTCGTGTATTATTGTCGTAGACGGAAATACAAAACATTTCATAGATATATGTATATGAGTGACCCCTGAGGACAACTTGGTAAGTGATTTTTAGAGGCTAACATAAACTTCACAAAAAACTTATCCATAGTAGCTCGTAGCAACGTGTCCTCGTTTACCTATTATAAATACCCCTCGTTTGCAGACAGTGATTTATTTTCCGTCAACTACTAAATCTGTCTTCTCCTTCTGCTTCAAGCTCTCCCTTCATTCAAGTATTGCCTAATTTAATTACTGCCCTTTGGATATGGTATGTCGAACCAAATAATACCACCATTTTGAAATGCTTTCGGAAAACGGTTAGTAGTTAGACGTATGCAAGAGCCATCTAGGGGTGCCCTTAGAGTCCTAAAAAATATACGAGCAAATCTATAGATGATCCGCAGCATTCGAAATCAGAAACATTGATACTGTAACGTTTGAACAGTGCTTAGAAAGAAACACTCTAGTTCCTTTCAAGCATTGGTGTTGACATAGGTGTAGCTATGCTGCCTTTACCACCATTGTAGCTTAAATACATATCTACCCTACTCAATCGTTTCATTGAAGACCAGCGTCTTCGACGTTCACTGCTTGAGGTTCCGTCTAGCCACTGGAAATACTTGTGTGCTCAGACACGCTGTGTTCTTGACTCGAGAACTGGCTCTAGTACTGCTCATTTGACAGGTATCAAAGACACGGCCATTATCAGGGTTTTGCTCTGGTCGAATTAGGACACTCGTGAACAGAACAGCATAGATACTAGCAGAGGCCATTGTAGTCCGTTTGCTCACCTTTGATATATACACACACACAAACTAGAAGTAGGTAAGGTAACAACTTGCGTTTTTGTCAACATGCTTTGCGGGAAGTGATCTGTTTGATCTGTTGATTTTGCAGCGCGCCACCCGCCAACGATTTTTCAATCGTTGGACTATGAAAAACTAAACGGCAATATGTTAGGTTTGTAAGAGAAGCCACTCATAAAATTATTACGAAGCATAATACAAACAATTTCACTAATTAACATGTTCCGCTTAATAAATTAAGCTTAAAAACACGAGAGGCATAATGATTTGCTGTCTCGTTCATTTGATAACTAGGTAAACTTGGACGAGCTAGTTAGTCGACTGGTAAATATAGTATTAAATACTTGATATTGTTATTTTTGTACAGTATCTATGAAGTATCATTGAAGCATGTTCAATTTACAACTAAAATACTCGTTTTGTTTATATTTTTCCAGTATCTATAAACTTGAAATATAACGATTGTTATTCGACGAGATCGATAGCGCTTTTTGGCACAACTACATATAAATATGCTAACGGCTATAGTGGTTTAGTACTATTTTTTCAAGGCACTTGCAGATCATAGGTAACAAACAGTGATCTGTCGAACAAAATTAACCGAGTCCAACTTGCGAAATTAGATAAAGGCAGGCCGATAGATTTAGTAAAATATCATTGGAGTTCTAATAGAACGTCAAAAATTTTTCACCGGAGCCCTCGTATTAAGCGGATGCTGTTGGGGAGATGCTTATGAGAACCCACTCGCTAATCGGGCCGTTTTCGTAATGGCACAATTATAACATGTAATTTTATTGCGTACTTGGAATCAGCCGTCTGATACAACGTCTAACGACAGCAGAAACAGGCGCTAATTTCAAAATTCTATGGATTCGTGATGACATCTCCTAGAATTTGGTAGATGGCCATGCATTGTTATTGTTTCAGACAATGGTTCACTGTTGAAGTTTGTTTTCCTAGGCGGGTCACACACACACACACACACGACAAGTGTATCGACCCAGTATCTCTCACCGACATAATTCAATAAAGTACCTGTGTACATACGTAATCAACAGCTATGTAAATGTCCTCTTGTGCGGCGGGGGCGGCACGACTACCAGGGGTATATATACAGCCATATATATATATATATGTAGACATTCGTTCGTTCTGTTCGGTATACAGCATTAACGATTGCTTTCATTTTACTATGCGAAAACCAACCCGATGCGTGTAGTGCACTACGGTGAAACTCGATGTAAAAAACCCGAATCGTTCCGCCAATTCCACTCATTGCCGTGTCAACATTAACCACTCGCAGTCAGCGGCCGTCTACGATATGGCTCAAAAGGGCTGCACTTCTTTATCTTCATATGATATATAGATCTGCGTTAGGCGAAAAAAAAACTGCATTTACCAGGGGATGCAGGGCGCCTCGGACACCTGAAGGTTTGTTGTTGAATGTTTTGAGTCATCGTTCTTGTGAAGGGTGGATGGACGGCATCGTCTATTAGCATCGTGTATTTAAAAAAAGCAAAAAACAATTATTGGTACTTATTACGTTTCCTGTACAACTGCTATACGATACTCATCTGTGCACGTAACAGCTCAACCTAATACTAACGAAGACATAACGTAATTAGTAAATAGCGTCTCTATGTATCTTATCATACGAAATATCGGGAAAACTACGATATTTAGAATTTTTTGGACAGATCAATTGCTTCGATTTGTTGTTTTGTCGAGGCAGCTTACTCCTAAAAACGTACTCGCCCTCTTAAGAGCGTTCAGACATTTTTTCTAAAATGCGCTTTGTTGGACTCGTCGACCCAAAACCACACAAAGTGCGTCTGCCGTCCATTGCCGCAGCTGCTGCAACAGCGGAGGGTGGTCGGCGCTTAAGCGGACAAAAAGAGAAAGTTTCGAAAAGCCATTTTCTTATATTAAACCGAATCGTTTACGCAATCGTAGCTTCATTCAGTCCAAAAACTCGAACTAAATGTTGAGATATGGACAGAGTCTAGATGGAAGCAGGGGAGCGGTGCCTTTGCCGATCGCGTACGCAGTGCTTCAGCTTTTGGAAATGAGCAAAAAAGAATCGTTCTCTCTTAACCATAAGGCACCCTCTACTGCCGTATATCACTTCTTTTTTAATACAGCAAAATGTATTTGAATTGGCTCGGGTAAACCTAGTCTGCAAATACTACTATACCAAAACTTAACTTTAGTTAGTCGTAATTCTCTAAGCACACTGATTAAACGATACGTTCCACATTGTCTTTTGTATAGCCTCATCTCATCGCGTTACTCTGCCACCGTTCTAACCGGCGCAAATCACTTCCTTGAATTTTCCTCTTGTGTGGTCCTACAATTACGAAGGTTTACAGATAGGTTATTTATCGTGAACGTCGGAAGCAATTTGGCCAGCGGTGCTTTTTTTATCGCGAGGTGAAAACTAGATTCGTTGCCAATCAACAATCACATAGCAGTAATGCCGGTTGACACATGGCGGCCGACGGAAGTAACGAACTTTTAAATTGACCTTCGACTCAGGCTGTGCGCGACTCTAGCTGCTCACGTATGCTTTGACGGTCGCTTTGGAACCTTCTCAGAAAACCGAACCTCGTTCTATTGAAAAATAACACGCTTTCAAACGTGGCCGCATCCTTGGAATTTGGATGGAACTGGAGACGTAGGCTCAATTCATGTGTCGTACAAATTGCCTGAGACTTTTGCCAGCAATAGGCACTTCGATGAGGACTCAATTAATCGCTCAACTTCTAATAAACTTATTCTCTCTCTCTCTCTCTCTCTCTCTCAAGAACGCCACATGCACAACCCCTTAGAATTTAGCTTGACGTCGGTCCGATCCACTTACTTGAAGCAATTCCCTCTATCAGCCTCCAAGCAGTTTACACTAGCTCTGCTAATTATCTGGAACAAATAGGAGGATACCTAAGGTTAACCGTATTCTGTGCGTACGGTAGCGTCAAACAAATTTGTGTACTGTGAAAAAAAGCAGTACCTTGAAAAGAACGTTCGCTGCCTCCTCGCTGCCCGATGTATATACTGAAGGCGAATACGCACACCACTCAGACATTCCAAGTGTGGCACTGTTGCATCCTTCATCGAAGACCTGTGGTAACTCACATCAGCAATTCTCAGTTTCCTTAGCCCCGTTCTTCATTGCTATTGACACAACTTTGACGACAAGTATGTCAGCGGTCTTTTCCACCCGAAGAGACTCGGAAAATCGATGAAAAAAATTGACTTCGTCAAGTAGACTCACTGCATCTAGGACCGTCGGCAGATGGTAGACCTAGAAGTCTTCAATGTTACCCCTTACCCATCTTACCAACGCCTTTTTGCCCTCAACACTACTCTGTTCTGCTTGAGGGCTTTGATACAATGCTAGCAGTAGCGACCAGGCCAAAGTAAGTTCCGATTGGATGCGGTTTACTATCGACACCACGACAGTGGTACTTCTGGCGCTTTCTTGTCTGCCGGATCCGGACTGTTTTCCGTTTTCACTGCTGGCACCCGCTGGTTGCAACGTGAGCAGAATAACGTTTTGCAATAAAGGCACGGGTCACACGTACGCGCATAGGTTTACGTGGGACGGATGCGAAGCCGAGCGAGGCATAGCCCACTTTCAGTCAGTGAATAGAGCAAATCAGAGAGCCGACTAAAGGTGGAAGGGAAAATTCGCGTTACCCTTTTTATACGAAGGCTATCAAAGGCCGGATAAGTTCGGCCGTGTCCCTCTGCCTTTGTGCTATTGCGTATTTGCCTTAGCGATCAGGTGAATCCGGCTGTTTTCGAAGAGGAAGGGCGGAGGGGGATGTATGGACTCGGCTTCTAGGTGAGATTTCTTTAAAATTGGTTGGATTTGTTGATCAGGAAAACGCGTTATACGACGTAAAAAGCATTGTAAAACCTGCCAGTGATTTACCATTGATTGTAGCCAGGTTTGCCAGCTGCCTTAACCTGGATCAACTAAAGTGGAACAAAGTGTTATAGGGCTCATATAGGTGTTGTTGACAGGCCTTTTTTCTTTGTCGTTGTTGACAAAAGTTATCTTGTTTTCCTAACCAGATCTGCCAGGAAGGACTCGCGGAAGTATATACTGGTCATAGATGTTTTAAGCACTTTTGTTATCGTATCGTTATTGTCAATTGTAGATACCACGCACTACTCACGGAAAGACAAACTCCAGTTACAAGCTGTTGAAAAGCAGTAGGTGTACAGGTAAAATTGCTAACATTATAGTTTTTCGTGCGTACAGAATAAGGTGGTATGCGTTGTTCTCTTTTTAAGGGCCAGCACGATGCTTATGCTTTCATTGGCAAAGGGTTATAGAATCCTCCAAAGGAAAGTGTGATAATAAACTTAATGATAATACGTAACTAGTTTAGAATGAGTAGAGATACTCGTTAGCAATAGATAGGCACTTTATCGATAGGTAAAATTTTAGGCAAAAGATGCACCCCTAAAAACCACGGGGATATTGGAGATTCTGACCTTGTTTTTGTAAGTCCGAATACGATGCTCCTGATCAGACTCAAGATGACGATTATTAGATACATTTGGGAAGAAGGAAGCGAATGAACATGTTAGAATATAAATATATAC
>NW_019213808.1:102248-142973 GCF_002532875.2 Varroa jacobsoni | reverse complement strand
AAAGAGGTCATCGCGATATAGGTTCACGTCTTTATTCTATCCGCGTTGACAGAATTACTCACAGAATTACTCAGAGACCTTTCAACGAATTGTACGATTAGTAAGTCACACGGTGATTGCGGATTGAGTGACATATATTAACCTATTTTTCGTATTTATTTGTTGTCTGTCTATCAGGTGGATCCTTTGTCAAGTAAGCAGCATTGTGCATCCCCCTTTCCTTGTTTTCCTGTCTGAACAACAAAACGCATTGCTTCCTTCTCGAATAGCCATCAGACATCAGACTAACGGTTGTGGACGTGCTGTCAACACCAAAGTCCTTTCTAGCTTTTTAAGGAACCAATATTTATTGGCAATAGCATATCCAGTTGAATTATGTTAACTTCGTCCAATGAATGTCCCTGCTTTTCACAAGTTCTACCGTAACTGCTATAGTTTTCACCATTGATCCGTAGATTGATATTAGCATTTGAAGCAGCCATCGCGGCTCTGAGGGGTAGGTCCTCATCTGCCGAAAAGTAGGTTTTGTGGCAGTCCCCGATCTCGCATTACTTTCATCGCTCGCAGACAGACACATACTCATTGTGCTCTGGTTTTCTTTATCACTTGCTCTATCTGAGAGATTATCATTATTATGATTATGAGGATATTTCATCTCATGTTGTGCATCTACGATCACCTCGTCATCTATTGTGTGCGAACACAGCCATGGTGGTCCCTCATTTTGAGCTTCAACGACTTCAGCCATCGAAGCGAACCTTCAGCGTCCCTTTGAGCTATTGCTGCTGCTGCCGCCGCCGCCGCCAGCCTCTCTGAAATACTTCTGCGGTTGGTGCCGCGGTTATGTTGTCGCACCAGCTACCCATTGCGGGATGCTGTATCAAAGTATCGATTTTATGATCACGTCGCAGTTATTATAGCATGTGCATATTGTAGTATTAGTGCATTTATTCTGTATTGTCTGACTGTTTATGTAGTAGCCGTAAAAGCACGAGGCCAGACGAAGACTCAGAGAAAGAGAGAACGAATGCAGATATATCCTTCACTGAATTGTTGTTTCCTCCTTCCGACCGCGGTCGATTCCGCCCGACCCAATCTGAGTCAGACAAATTCAGACCATATGCTGTATTTCAATATATATGTGTATCTGTGGTTTTATTCGATTATAGTGGACAACGACACGGAGCGGCAAGCAAAAGGCAACGATATTGAAACCTATGAAATAGCTAGTCACAATGGTTAAGTGGGGAAAAAAGGGAGTTCCCAGACAGTAGCTGAGTTTGATCTGCAGGCCACGTCACGAGGCAAGTCTCTAGTCCGAAGCTGTGTGCACGCCTGCAGCATCGGTTCTGCTGCTGGATTACTTTGCCAAATATTACGGCGTATATAAAAAAGAGGTGAAGTTGATAATTATAAGATGAGATTCATCGATCGCTCTCTATTGGTAGTACACACTTCTTCGATTAACCTCAACTTCATCGGCAAGGCGGTGAATGGAAGAACACCTGATTCTCAATATAGCATGCTATATTACCTGACTCTATCGAAAAGAGTGCAGGGGATCACGAACTTCAAAATATCGGAAGCTGAGAAATATATACATATATGTAATAAACAAGGATAACCGTGGTTGGCATTATCCAAGCCAGCTTTTTTTGGCATATTGGTGGTATCTCACCAGGCATAACGACGGCTCGATTGACCCACTGTATCGTCAGTATCTCCATTTAAACTTGCCTACTGGGTTTGCACTGCCCGTAGTTTTTTAGGGTAGTCGAACATAAGTACCTGGTGGATATTCTGGGCGGTAGGTCCATTCATAGGGTACTGCATGTACGCTCTCAGTAGTTTTGAAATCAAACAACGTACGGCACGCTTTCCTTTAATCTACATGCAGTGATTTAGCTGTATCAATAAAATCGTCAAACTGTCAAAATCTTTCCGACACAATTTGATGTCGTTCCTTTGGCCATCCTCGTAATATAAAGCGCTTAAATATTAATGACTCAAAATGGTTCCGCAAATCTTAATTGAAAATTAACTATAGATAAGCTTATAGAAAATTAGACGAAGCGGTCCTCTGTGTTTTAAAGGTCTAAAAAAATAAGTAAAAAGCTTAAACGTACTATATTTGATCGCGTAGTTGTTTTTGGCTATTGAACAGTTATACCATTCCCATATGAACGACAACGTTATAACGGTCGCACCAAAGACCCTGATCGCCATTCAATAGATGCTACACAGATGAAATTTTTTTTGAAAAAAAAAAAGTTTTACCCGTAATTATCCATCACTATCTTATTACTTACATGGCTGAATGCTTTAATAGACTTTTATAACGGGCCGAACTGGATGGTAGCGTCAATTCGATTCCACAATAAACTATGACTTTCGACTTAGGGGATGTCTGCTCAACATCGATCGCCACATATCTTGTTATTCCATTCATGTTTCATTCGCATTCAGTCTTGCCTTCGCTACGACACGTGCCAATGCATGATGAGTCTACCTAGCAGGCTAGTATTATACCTACCAGGAAAACCTGCCCATTCTGGACTGCCCAGCTACTCACAAACTGCATACGAAGACAGCCTGAGCTAGGGTACATGATGGCTGAGAAATTGCGGTCCAAGCTTACTCAACCTTCGCGTTAGGCCATCTCGTCTTCCAACAGACATAGACTTCAAGACATTATTATAATCCACTATTTGCAAAGGGCGCAGAGGCAGCTGGTGTCCCGTTTGCGTCGTTTAGTCTGCCTACTTACCTCATTACAATATAGAACAACGTCTGCCACCATTGAGTGGAGGCCTTAAGTGGGCCTAATAAAAATAATTTGTACAGCATTTATCTTGTATTAGTCGACCACCAACTGACATCCGTTAGGGGAATGATTTGAGATTATTCAAAAAGTATAAAATTATTATTCTATGATTGATATACGCATGCTAGATGGCTTTGGTTGATGCTTGAGTTTGCTTTGTTAGATTCTAATCGCCCGATACAATTTTTGGAGGGCTATTACTTTTCAATTTATCGGTTCGAGGTTATCTCATTAACAGAAAAAAGAAAATCACAAATTATACGAGCGGTCCATACGTCTCGTAACACATACGATACTGTTTCATGAGATTCTGCTAACATCTTCAATTAAAATTTAGTAACTTCTAAAAAGTGTACTCGTAATGATAGGCCTCCGCGCTTCGACGAGTCACAACCCCCGCTGAAGCAACCTGAGCAACTCTGAGCAAGAGTTGAGTCATAATAGTAATTATGATGATCATGACAGTGAAAAGAGACACTTCGATCGATGATACTATCGAATCAGGCATTCCCCAAATATACGTCCTGTTTCGCCGCCGTATTTTTCTATAAATGGCTCAGTCAACCAGGGGTGCGCGTCAACGCATCTATAGCCTTGAGTCATTGGTGCATTGATTATTCGGTTGATTCTCATTGAATTTATTTGCAAAGCAACGATCGGCTGAAGTAGCGAGTGAGGTACCGACAATGACATTGAGGCAAGATGTAATGACAAACAATTAATCACTCGATACGGTCTGATGGTTATATCCGCCCACTTTACAATTCAGAATTCTACTCAAAGAGAGAGAGAGAGAGAGAGAGAGAGAGAGAGAGAGAGAAAGCAGGGAAACGTCTGAAGACCAGATCAGTAGATACCGAGCAGCGGCATAAACAAAGGTCCCACAGCTACCTGCGAGCGAATAGCAGATAGAGCTATTTTTGTTGTTCTTTGTATTATATGAAGTTGTACTAGCTACGTAAAACTTCCTCCACAAGTCGCAATATACTTCTTTTAGCAGCACACGAACGTATTTGGTGGATAGTTCGATAAATCAGACATTATTGTATGATGAATATCCATTATACTGCTCTAGAACTTTAATTGAAAAAAGTTAACTAATTATATAACAAAACCTTCGGTTTTGCAAGCTGCCCATATTCACACACGTAAAAAATCGACACTTACACCTAGTTTCGAAACAGAAGAGAGCTAGAAACAGCTCGAGACACCCATATGATCGCCAGTATACGCATGCACCTGAGGAGTTCATGATCGGTGTCTGCCTGATGCGGGGTTTTGGGGTTCCACCTTGGGTACCGCCCACCAGGGGACGCTGTCAAAACCTTAGTGGGTACGACAAGAAGAGAGAATTTCATCCCTCTCTGATTTGGCTTCTCAGACAGAGGTGCTCGGCTTAGTCGAAATAGTTATAAGCCAATGGACGCTAGGAGGACAGATGCTGTTTTCGGAAAGCCGCCATATACTGCTCGCACAATGCTGAGAACTCAGAACCGTTATACAGTACTCTCTATAGCTACAGAATGGGCAGAAGAGAGGACGTCCCTTCTACCGTCGTGGCCTGTTTGGAGGTTGTCCTAACTAAGTGGAATAAAAAGGTGAAAAAGGACTGAACAAAGAGGAGATAAAATGACTACTATGCAGACGGGCATTTTCACTGTTACATTCAATAACACTACAGACTGAGCATTAAGCCGCCTATCGCTGACTGCTTACGATATGAGAACACGAAGGGTGCGAGTCTGTACGCTGAATCTATACTCAGCCTTGGTTCAAGTTCATATGAAGTCTAGCGCCATCCAATGCTCACGTTGCAATACCTACATCAATAGGCGTCGAAGAGAAATTATGCCGAGTAAGAAATAAGTAACCCACGGATTTCAGCTTTTGGCAGATAGATACATGGTGCGATTAAACGTACTTTGGTTACGGAAGACTAAAGCTCGCGCTTCGTCGCTCACGTCCTTTACTCTTATGACAATACTCAAAGTGCTCGTCGTTGGTTCATGTGTAAAAACTACTTCATTTTGTCAACGTTGGAGCATTGTGAGGCCTTTTGTAGAATCAGTACAGTAGGACTTCTGCGAACACCGCCATGCTACATATTTCAAATCGTCAGGCGTCATTGTACTGAGCCTAGAAAATATTTAAAGGTTTACGTTGGCCTGGAATATCTGGTCTGTTTACTAGCTGAAGGCCGTACAGTATCATTTCAATTGGAAGACAACAAAAAGAATCTAAATATGTTAGAGGACACTCTGTCCTCCTACAGTCTCATGCAGATTTACGCCATACGCTGTTCGCTCTAGAAATATGGTCATAATATGAGTGGTAACAAACCGCGTCAATCTCCCGAATCGAATTTGACAGCTGATCGGTCATGTATAAGCAGCACCGATACTATTATGGTTACTATCACCAGTTAAACGTCCGAAATCAATTATATATATAATTAACAGTAAAGTTGTTTGTTGGCCTAGGGCAAGCCGCTTAAACTTGAATAGTTCTAGATTTTGACAAGATGGTGCGGTTCAGATTTTCGAACGCCATATATTTCGAAGCATAAGCGGGAAAACAGGACCTCACTCATTTCTCTTCTCGCTTTCCGTAAATATGCCCGTGTTTTCAATCTTTGTCTCTCTCACTAGACGTTGCATGCGATCTTCACGCAGGATACGAATTTTGTATGAAGATATGTCCTGAAATAGGGCCGGTGACATCTTCAGTGGCCTACAGTGCTTAAACATCGAAGCACCGCTGTTAAGGATTTCGCTAATTCTAAATAGTGTGTTTTTGGCCTTTCCGAAGTCGACTGGTTTTCCGATTTGGGTGCGCGCATCTAAGCAGTACATTACATTATGTACCGGGTTTCTAGTGGCCCATATGCTTGCTATGAATAAAATTGCTAATCGATCTTCCACATCTTAAGAGTAATAATAATTCGGGGAACTAAAAATGGGTTTCCCTATATCTGATAAGGAGTGCGATTGATTTGTCTAGAATCAAATACGCTCCTATACATTATTTCTTGAAGGAATTGGCTAAGGTTACTATGGGGTGCGAGACAGAAGTTAACCAAGCTATGCGAAATCCGATCGTGTCGATTAGAAATGGGATGATTTGTACAAGGAAATGCCGATAAAAACACGGCCATGTAAAAGTTCAGGTAAAAAGATGACCATGAAACTAAACATAGCCTATCAACAAGTGGTTATTCAAATGTAAAAACTGTTCCTCCGAGGGAAGGACTAGAGGAAGCTGACAGCGGATAGCAAATGTACCATGACAATTGGGAATGCCAATCGCTGCGGGTAAAAGATTTGTTTATGGGTTATATGTTAAGACTCCTAAGAATGAGGGACAAAAAACCCATGCTCAAACCGCATACATATGGCTTATATAAACATGTACACTTGGTCTGTTAGCATATATATATATATATATATATATATATAGTTTCCCTTGTCTTCTAAGTGTGCGTTTACATTGAACTGATCTGTCTTCTTTAGCATTGTACAATCACTCAAATGTTGAGATCTTCAATAACCAAACGCAGGTTGATAGGGCAAGCCAATATAAGTTATTTTTTCCGTAAAAAATATTACCAGCTTGAAAAGATGCGATATCTTAAATTAATAGAGAATGCATATTATTCTTCTTATTATTATTACTATCCCTGTTTATTTAAACAAATCTTATAAAAATTGCAATCCGTTCCGTACGCTAATCAGGACTATCTATTGTAGGTATGCACAAGGTAAAACAAGTTAACCATCACACAGTTATCACGCAGTTAAATAAGACAGGAACGTACTAAATAGAAACATGAC
Organism: Varroa jacobsoni; assembly: GCF_002532875.2. Classification (NCBI taxonomy): domain Eukaryota; kingdom Metazoa; phylum Arthropoda; class Arachnida; order Mesostigmata; family Varroidae; genus Varroa; species Varroa jacobsoni. The sequence goes on along the minus strand of NW_019213808.1, from coordinate 136,319 downwards.
TGAATTACTAGCGGAGTTCTCCACGTGTCGTGTTTATCCGGATGTATTACTATCGAATGTTTCCGCCCGTATGTACGCAGGGCCCCATAAAAATGGTATAATGATGCCCTGTGGGCTTAATATCTGTTAGTGCTCGGACTATGTTCGTATAAGGGTCTGTAACGTTGTGTCGAATAACGTAAATATTAAGCTGCTAGTATCTGGGCATATTTGCCTGCTTCATTCAGCCATTCACCCGTCTCCGATCTCCTCTTCATCTCTATACGAATCGATTTGATAAAACAGTACCTACCACTAAATCCACTAAGTCCCACTTCGCCATGCAGAGCACTTTTAGATCGATCGATGGAACGACCACTGAGCCTGCGACCTACACACAACCCAGTTGCCTTATATGTGCGTAGGCTCATTATGATGTATAATACCTCCGCTGCTTTCCATCTCTATAACATTGCCGGATTCCATTTCATCGCATTGAAGCATTCCTATCGAAGAACGGGAACGTTTCCGGCTAGGCGAAATCCGTTGCTACCGCCATGTCACTGTCGAGCACAACGGCTGCCGGGGCGGGGGCTTCGGCTTAAGGGGTTTGGGGATTTCCGCCCCTTCAGCAGTCGCGGGGGCGTTCTTTTGTTTATAGTTTTACTGTAGCGCCGACGCACCCTCGTCGTAAACGTTGCGAGGAGTGGCTCGAAGACAATATGTGGACGGCGGATTCAAGACTTCGACTCAGCGGTGGTACCGACAGGAAGGCATGGCAAGAGACATCGAGTGAATCAATTATTTTATGTGCGCAGAGCCGATTCGATGAGAACCAAACGAGGATAGAAAAAATACAGCGAATACAGTGCGGATGAAGCGGGGTAGACCACAAACTGCTGACATAGTTTTCGTCTATCAGCTATAACTTCCACGTCTATCGTTTTACTGGGCGTTTTACGTTTCGACGTAGTGCGATAGATGATGGTTATAAAGGAGTACGTGACGCACACAGAGAATGTTGGTTCTGAGCATATGAATATATACGTCATCCAAGCAGTGAGCTTGAGCTAAACTAGATTGAGTCGAGCTCGGTCGCTTAGGTGCAGCAGGACGGTCAAACTATATCCAGCAATAGTAGCTCCAGTCGCAGCAGTCTCATGCTGGATACGCCACCTGCATACGGTCTGCTGTCGCCAGAGAGACTACTGACGGCACATGGTCTTTGCACACTTGAATTACTAAGTTTCCTCTTAGCAGCTGCGGGAAAACCTACTCAAGCTGAACGATCCGCTATGGCTTCCACATAGGGAAACTTCGATGTGTTCAGCCGGATATCTGCATCCTATACGGGGCGAAAACATCTTTTCTCTATAGTTATACCTCGCACATGTTGTTTCATATGTAGTGAAACTAGTTGCTAGAGAGAACATTCGAACGTATGAACCAACAATGGCCGCACTCGTATAGAACAGCGACGATGGCAGCCTGTTGTTGACACAAGGTAGCCCATACTCAAGAGAGATAAGGGACAAAGAACACAGAGAGAGAAACCGCTGGCTACATTCAGGCCCAAGAAGTGTACTCACTGCCAGTATATAACAGAGATAGATGTGATAACAAAGATATAATAGCGATACAGCGATGGCCCAATCAGTGATAGCACTATCTGTTGCTTGTGGGCTTTTTGACCCGCCCAGCGCATATACAAAAGTTCGGGACTGCTTCGATCCAGACACATGGCTGAAGTCTGATTCATGAAATCTTTGTCTGCTTTATACATGTTCTTAAAACCGGGACGATTATTGGCCTAGCAGTTACGATAGCCAGCTATGACTGGCTCTTACTTCGTACTATAGTAGCATCACTTGCTTTAGTACAGAAGACACTGTTATTAGAATCTTCTTGGTTTGCCTGCCCATTTATTCACTGTAGTCTTCCTGTACACCTAGTCCGGGACATGCTTTGCAGCTTTACTAGGCCGCTGCCTTTGGCCAAACAAGGGCCATCTACCACACCGACGGATTCAGTCTTTCTGTTCTAGTGCCTTAAGGTCATGAACGAATTGTTGGGTTCGTTCCCTGCACGACGGCCTTTGTTTTGCTGAGCGTCATACATTTTGCAGTACCATGTGGGCTAGAAAGGCAAGCCGCATTGCCTATACATCCTCTGTCCCGCTTCAATATTTTATCTATAGCAGTATGGTTCGATGTACCGATATATGAGTATAACGGACTCCTGCTCCCCATAGCTTGTTGTGCCAAAAGTGTACGTGATATACATGTATGCCTGAAGGTACCCGAGGGATGGTTTGTTGTAAGTATACGAAAGGATTCAGGAGGTCAAGGATTTACTGAGCTGATTGCTACTTATTACATTGGTCTGCTAGTAAGTGCCTTCCTAAACTCATCCGCGCGCACGAACACGCGATCTTTTATTACTAATGTTGCTTAATGACGTCAAAACAATAAGCGTGAATCAACAGCATACATCCTGCCCTTAAACACCTATACATATATATATACACACACACACACACACACACACACACATATACGTTAGCTTGGAGAGGTTGGCGTTTTTGCTTGACGGTACAGTACATAGTCCGACGACTTTTCTCTATAGACTACTGTTGTTTTCGTGGTCATTAATAAATGCAACTGTTTTTCATTGGAGTTAATAACCAAATGTGTTTGGTCTGTCCATGCGTATCTCATTTAATGCCGATTTTTACTACAATAACTGTTTATTCAGATCGATTCGCTAGAACTTCTGAAAAACGTTGACTAACCAATGTAGAGGTAAACTTTTCTAAACTTATTAAATAATACTCTAATACAATAGCAGATGAGTCAGTTCCAGATCATCTGTTTAGTTAGCGGATGAACTTCGATACAATATGTATACAGTTAAGGGAACCTTTCGTTCACGATTCCTTTTATTAGCTATCTTATTATTCGTACATAGACTATTTTTAGTTTTATTTGTTTTTACGAACTAACCCTTTCCACCTTACTCCTGTTATTTTCAGCCGATTCTATTCTCTGAAAATTTCTGTTTTAACTGTACTGGGCGTTCATGCCCTTACTAGCTAGATGCATAGAACAGGTCTACAAATAGACTACACAAGTACACGTGTTCCAGTACATCCTCGCATGCGAAAATGCGCGTGTCGTTGAACGTTTTTCCGCCCCCAGGCCATGTGACCCCCGTCCTGTTCTACCCTTAAATTCAATCTCACTGTCCGTGACTATCATGTATGCCCAGTTCGGCTTTGTCTCTCGCCGTCAATGTTGAACGTGAGCGATATGATTTGATGCTGTTCACCATCGGTCTCCTGTTGGTGGAACGCACCAAACAACAGGAAGCAAATGAATAAGAATCACACTGAAGGCGCTCGAAGTCAGGACGAAGTACGATAGCGTATTATGCAGCGGCAGAGGTCTATGGAGGACTCTGTCTATCTGTCCATCTGCCTTGCAGTCTTGTATTGTGTTTTCTCCATGTCTCTCTCGCAAAACTTATGCTAAATCTGCCCATGTCAGGCAACTCTGTTCCTTTTGAAGAAGAGCAGCCATCGACTCTGCTGGTGCTGCTACTGATGATAAAAAAAAGCCCAACCGTTTCTAACTTCTTGGTCTTGTTCGTCCTTCTTAGTCAATTTCGGTTGCTGCCAGGCACCGCCGTTTATCTGCTCGTTCTCGCTCATTCGTCTCCAGTCGAACCGCGTAAATATCCCTACGGTTCCTTTCGTGCAGCAGCAGAACGTTTACCCAACAGACCAGCAAACTGTTTCTTATCGTCGAATTGTCAACACGACAGATACTGGCATTGTTACCAGCCACCGTTACTACTAGTTCATAGTTCGTAAGCCACACACGGTACGTAGTTATTGCCTACCGTGTACTATACGGTTCCATTGTCGCTTCAGCTGCTACTACGGCTTTGCCTGCCTGCAAGTTCTCTTGTTTTGTTGTCGCTTCATGTGCTCCCTGTTCGTCCATCTTTCTGCTGCCGGGTGTATTTCTATTGCCGCTGATCGTTCAGGGGAACAGAGAGGGAGAGCCGGGAAATCCTTCGTTATTCGGCCGCCTGATTTTTCAGTTGATCCGCCTACGCTTGCCTGTTGGTGACCAGTAGCAGCCGCTTCTGCTCGAATAAAATGATCCTCGATCGGACCGCGCAGTAAGTCAACAGACCCCGTGAAGGCGGTGGTACAGACAGATTGCAGTCCCTTGTGCAGTTGAGTCACCATAAAAACACATGGTTTTCGCTGTCGGCGTTCGTGGACGCCGCTGATGACTTCGTTTGAACTTTGCGCTCGAAGGCAACAGCAGTGACGGGTCCCGCTCTGCTGAATACCATGTTCTGTGGCGATAGCGCCGACAAGTGAAAGCAAAGTCAACACTTGGTCAGATATCTTCCTGTGTTTACAGGGAAAAGCAGAGGGTCCAAGAAATGGCGTTCGGTGAAACAGACAAATGGCGATTCTGGTACCGGTGTGCCGCCTGACGATAGCCCCAGCAAGACCCTCTCTGTGTATAGTACTTACATATGATTGTTTAGGGGGTGTATATCTGTGATTCGGTTAAAAGAAACTATAGAGAGTCCAACTCAAAGTCTGTTGATGGGAGGTAAGCTACTCACTGAGAATGTCGAATTCTAAAAACGTTTCATCGTTGAGAAGTGGTAGATGCCCAATTGTGCAGGGATGTGCACCGGGCTCTGGTGGGCCATGTTGGATTGAAAATGACGAACTTGTTCCATTGGTAATGCTAAAACTGTGATAATTTCTATAAATGTGCGAACTTTACGTAAAGCGCTTTTTTAGTGGATAATGTAAATGGTGCACTGATTTACTTTGGCACCTAAAGCATAAAGCACACATGAATATTAGAATAGCTCTACGATGGCGCCGATCAATTATGGAAGATAGCTTGAAAATGGTTTTCAACAACCGTCTCTTTTTTCATCTTATCATACCGACGAAGCTTAAGTTACCATACGCGTAGTCCGCAGCATACCGCCATCAGAGAGGTAAAGCTGTCTGCCATACTGAACGTTTTCGAGCGTCTTCAAGCTCTTAACGTTAGCCGTCGCATTGAACGTCACCGAAGTCGATTCCAGCAGATGCTAAATCAATAAACGCGTACCCCAGATGTATTGTACACACACTGTTCCATCGCGAATAGCTAATCGGTTGAGGTTCCTAATGGTGGCAGTGGTATGCGTCCGAGTTAAGATAGACAAATTTAACTAAACGGCCATACGACGAAGAGCAGAGTAATCACTCTGCCGGATTCGTTGTCAACCAGTTTTATAAAGCACTACTATTAACGAAAACTAAAGTACGCATATATAGACAGACATAATTGAGCAAATATGGCTGGGCTGAATGACCCCAATTGTAATCCTTCAAGTGTGATCACGTTCTGTACTTAATCTTGTAGATTTTAACGGATCATTTAAAATTTACTATGGAATACTCATTGAAATCCTTTCTATACCAGCTGGCTGTTCAACTGGTGAAAATACGTGATATTAGTCTATAATGTGATCATATTGGAACAAAATTTTCCGAAAATTAAATAAAAGATACGAGGCATATTACGTTACCGGCGATGAAGCATAGTAGAATAACGCCCAAAACAAAGATACTATACGAATGGTGTACATCAGAATGTAACGAAAATATCTACTACTAACAATAAATTAACTGAGTCAGAAAGCCTGGCTGATTTTTTTTTTTTGTTTTCTACTTGTAAGGCCCGCGACAACCGATGATTTTCGGCGAAGGTCAAAGGTAAAAAAGCTCTCTCGGATTCACGTTTAAGAAAAAATACAAGAACCGTAGAGGGAAGGAAATGCCGATAAATCTATCAAATAACAAGTACGCAACCCTGCTGGTAGTAAAGCCTCTATACCGCTTGTGCTAGTCTCTATTACCTAGTTTCGATACCCTTTAACCTCATAGGGTGCCAGATAGGAACATTGAAGCTGACCCTACCTGATCAATCTAACTGGCCTTTCTGGTTAACAATGTACGGGAGTGTACAGCCGAATCTCGACAGTATCACTAGATTTGAAATGTGGCGGCTCTGTCATTGAAACATAATAGGGACCGATAGGTACAGAGCATGCTGAGTTGAAGATAACGTTGTTGTTTTTAGTCTAATCATGTAGCGAGGGCCTGAAACGAGACTCTGTTTTCGTGTTTCGGAACAAGACCACGAGATAAATTCCGACCTGGCAACCTTCGCAAGACCGAAGCCGATGTATGAACCAAATCGGTTTATGTGTATTAAATCTCTGTTGTGATCTTCTATGAGTAAAGAAAATTATCTACTATATCACTAACGTCCAACCAAACCCACACACACACACACACTACGTGTTAAAAGTTGGTATTTTTGCCTTCGGACAGAATTTCATTATTTGTGCTCCTAATTTGGAGCCGAAGATGGCAAACAGCAAAAGCTACTGTAAAAAGCTGGTTCGGCCTTTTATCGAGAAGGTCCGCACGAGTGGAAACAGTGAGACAAACAAGGTTAGCATCATGCAGCCCTCGACGAGATTAGGCATACTTCCAAAAATGGTCCAGAACTGCATTTACCCTTGTTTCCCGGACTTGATCTAGGGCCCTAAACTATCAGTCCTCTCCATTTTATCCTCCATTCGCACTGCGGCCAATTTGGCTTCTTGTAGTCCAAACGACTCCATGAGAGTCCTTTTAGTGAGGCGAATAACAGGCCACCAGTGTCACCGTTGGACCATCAGGAAGGAGTGGATGGGGCGAATCTATCTCGTAGACGAGCATAAAATTGTTTTCTTGCCCAGAAATAAAAAAAGTGGAAATACTAAGTTTTATTTTGGTATATAAACTGGAAAGGCCTGGCTGTACCAGATGAACGGATTTCCAAACACTAACGTACCGAAACAACACCAACAAATCCAATAATATACGTATTTATGTGGAATTAAACTGTATCGCACTCTATTTTAACAAGCTGAATATAATTTCGGCTATTGTACCTATTTTGTTTAGCTAACATTGATTTGTATGGGTAATCCGTTATCCAAACTGTACTTTATTGGCTCGCTTAATTAGGGCACGTAAGGTGTTCATTCCTATTGGCGAATTCGGCAGCTTCTCGTGCCTGATAATCAAGCATCGTGTCTTTGGCCGGCTGGACCAATGTTGTTTGGACCAAGGACAGGATGTTTCAATTACTTCGCCAAAAAATGTGTGGAAAGATCGACAGTATTCTGTAAGCGCAATCAATAGGAACGGAAAACTGTGATATATATGTGGCCTTTTCTGTAGTTGACCCATAGCCCCATAATTGTGACCTGTCATTTTATATGATGCTGTTGATCAACTTCACAGATGCCTCCTACTAGCGGAGACAGAATAATTCAATTGGCTTCTGTTGCACATCGGCTTTTTTAATTTTTTAACAAGCAGATTCGATGTTGAGGTAACTACCTGTACGTTTGGGATCTTTTCATTAGATTCTGTATAAAAAGGTGGTAGAAAAACTGGTGAAACCAAATCAGTCATCTAAAGATCCCCCTTTCGAAGTCATCGTCCGCACGTCTGTCTTAGTTCCTCCACTTTTTTTGAATTTTGTCATAGAAATAGATTTCAGTCCTGTCCTCGTTTTTATTAGATTTCCTTGGTAGTTCCTTCCTTCTGTGGGTTTCCTGAGTTTTGGTAGAAAGACGTCACAGCGGATCAGATTTAGTCAGTACAGGGTTGAGGCCTTTTACCTAGTAAATAACGGTTCACCGAAGAGAGTTGTTGATGCGTTTGTATTTGTTCGGAGTTCAGCTTTTTCAGCACAGTGTTTACTTTAAACGATCGCTTCTGTATGCAATCGTTCAAAATGGTCCATCATAATATACTTTTGCTCCAAGGGTGATTTGGTGACCCTCAACAACGAGCTGTTTTCCAGCTTTTCACATTACCGTCCATCCTTTTCAGATCAGGTCACCTAAAAAACAAGTCATTCTCAAGGCTTTTTGTGTACGTCGTGCAATGTTAGATCCCATTGTAGCCACGTACTTTGAGACCGAATTTTCGATACTCAATGAAACGGAATACGGCAGGAAAATCCTTTACTTTACAATACTTGTATAGTTAATCATATTCCATAGTTTTCATTTTCGCCAATCAATGGCAGAGAGGCAGACCTGAATGTCTCAAATCCTACTTAGGACAACCCTTAACCAAGGGTCGGCATGTATATTGTCGGTATTTCTTCAGCATACTTCATCTCACGATACGTTACGTTTTCTACATGTAGACGCGTGAATGGCTACAGCCGAACTTATGCATTTGGCCAAACTTATTATTAATAAGTTTGTACTGCACATGACTGGTACTGCGATAATTCATCTACCAGGACATGCAAACGTTAAATATTGATAGGCGAACCTGTTGTTACTTTATCCTACGGGCTCTATCAATATCAGCCGCATAGGCAGAATAACACAGTTCTTTTCGACGTGTTCCCTACCCGTTCCAGCTATTTCTACCAAATTATAAGTTATATTAACTGGGCAGTATACGAGCTATATAATGCACAGGTCATTGAGAATGTCGTTGCGAGGTCGACCTTCAGCCTTCGTCGAATAGATCGCAGCCTTCATTTCATAGTCGTTCTATCCTCCTGCCATGTTCATGTTCGGCTTCGAGGTGTACATCTGCCTTTCAATAGATGGATTGCCACTGGCTGTGCCATCGGACGTTACAGCCGTTGCATATGCGCGACCGTAGTAGAGGTCCGCGTTGACGAGGTCCGGTTTGACAATATGGTGACCTTCAGCAATCCATCGTCGACCGAATATGCGTCGTACTATTGACTTGATGCATATGTGGTATTCGGTAGGCAGGCACCTGTGGCGCGTAAAAACACTGGATAAACGGAGACGTTAGAGAATACGTTTAAGCGGTTGAACTGAAGCTGTTGTATTTGGTATTGTAAAGAATTGAAGAGCGGAGTAGATCACAGATGGAGTGTGAAAACCTAAATCTGCCTTAAGCCTAACTATTGTTTGGAGGACTTGAAGTGATTATACTACTCATGGTCCAGTAACAAAGCTGTTCATCAAGAAAAAAAATTGATAACCTGCTTGGGGGCATGGGGGAACATTGGTTGGCGTTAGATTGCGTCAGCATCAGCTGCCAAGGATAGATACGTACCCCTAACCTGGTGAAGTATTCGCGTAGGAGAGCAATAACAATATCCTAAAAGATGCGTGCGTTTCTATTCAGCGAAAAAATAAAACTTGCAGCTATTGTTATATGATTGTTATAATAACAACTATAAGCGCTACCAGCAGCTATGCAAAAGTTGATTCCCATTTGGTTTGTATAGCCAGCGCGTAAATCTTCTAAAATCTCACACAGTTGTTTCAGATCGTTCTTTCGAAAATTCACGAGAGTTAATCCTGTCACAGCCTTCTGCTAGGCCTGCCATTTCATACACTGGGCCGTGTGAAAAGTAATCAAGCCAAAGCTTTTGTATAGCTGACTGCTGATTTCTCAAATTATCACATACTAACCACAGCTTCGTTCACCATAAGAGTGTTGATGAAATACTCGTTCAAGTGATTGAGCTCTATGTAGTTGTACTTGTCTCTAGTAACGTTGTATTAAATCTTACTTCTCAAACCCTTGGGAAGCAATCTATTTCTTTCAGCTGCTATCATACATGTATGGGATTGAAGCTAAACTAAGATCCTGAAACCAGTGCGTCCTCAAAGACAAAAATTGGCTACCGTTAGTTCCTGTGAGGTTCAACCATTGACAAGCAGAAGGAAACAATGACAACGAAGACAAAAAAAATACTTGGAACGATCGGCATAATCAACTCCCAAAGGGTTTCGAACGAACTCCTATCGACGCTACGAGAAATGAGGCGTCGTCAGTTATCCTTTATGTAGTATAATACAGAGCAGTTGCTCGGTAGCAGAACTATCTGCTGGGCGCATAACTGCTGCGGCGGGCGTCATACTTACGATGCAATTCCAGTTACCAACGAAAGATACAATTGTAAGTATGATCTTACTAAAAAGCAGGGTCATGATTTTACATTTCGCCGCATACATTCGACTAAAGCAGCAGGTAGCGTACATAAAGACATTGAATGCAGAGGCTTCGTTTCGGTAGGGAGCAGAAGAGAAAGCACAATTTCACTTAGAAAAAACATAAATAACATTTAGCCTCGTGAGTGTCATCAGCCCACACACTGTACGTGAAGACAAGCATTGGCAACGTCCACTAATACTAGTCAGCTCTCTTCCACGTAACCGTTCCTAAATGAGGAAGAAACAATAAAAAATGTCCTTTACTTTATGTTGGTCTAATATCTGTTCCCTATTGCGCTCGGGACACTCCCGTTGACTCTCGAAAACACCCCCAAAGTCTTTCCAGGAGTATGTAGTACTCCCTACCCCGCCCCGCTTGTCATCCCCTCGACTAAGTGTGCCGACCTAACAGCTAGCTAGTTGCTTGAGTGCCAGTGCGGCTGACGGGGCTCGGGAACGGATCGGCGGCTCGGGGGCGACGTTGACTTGCGTTCTACCGAATGACCGACCCAGCGGCTCCTGCCTCAGGCGCTATTAATGAACACGGTCGGTTGCGTCAGCAACGCGCTTGTGAAGGACCACCGCCTGCCCCCACCGCTGCCGAGAGTAGAAGCGAATCTGCCAACGCGCGCCATTCAGGAGCAGGCGCCGAACTCTCTGACGCCGCCCAACAGCCTTCACAACCAAAGCCCCTTCCAGACCTTAAAGTACAACAGCTATCTAACCTCCTCCACTACGACTAGGTATATTCCTGCTGCCATTTACCGACAGAGGAGGAAACTGGCTGTGAGGCGGTCCACGTTTCATACCGCGTTACCAACGAGGACCAACGAAGCGTATATGTGTGTATAGAACATTTGGGACGTCCAAAGCCCTCGAAAAGTCTAATCATAAGCAGCCCACGTACGTATGCCAGGTTGTTCGTTCGGTTGACGAACTGCAATTTCCTAACAGGAAGAACGCACCGGAAAATATAGCGGTATTTCACACACACACACACACACACACATTCAAGTACACGGCCGCTTACTTCCTGTTAAATGCAACAAGGTAGGAAACCAGTAATGCTGACAGTATTTCACGCAGAGGTGACAGTAGCTTTGGTTAGTAGTGCGAGGAGGGGAACTGCTGTGTACTTGCAGAAGTCTACAAGGGAATTTATAGGAACTCTGTACCTCCAACTTAGTGGATTCTATCGTAGTCAAAGCTTGCGTTCAAGCAGAGCTACCCACGTAGTAGAGGTAGGCTGGTTGCGCTCGCGGCTGCAGCTGCTAAAGTGTAATATGGGCTGGCAGGCCCTACAAACTAGGGGGTTCCTGAGCTCTCCTTCAGCTCGCTACCCACTGTAACAGTGTGGCTGTGTTGCAAACTGGGTGGGTTGCGCCGCTGGGTTAAATGTGTGGAATGACTCCTAGCGTTGACAGCTCGGAGTGCGAAAAACGAGATTTAGCAAAATCATCGCTTCCATCTATCCACGGATTTCCCATGCTAAGTCTGCTTGCCATATACATGGCGTACTTAATGCTTGTATCACTGCGTCGTTCAGATACGCCTGTTCCAACCATAGACTTGTCTCGGATTGGGGTCTACTAAGCATCGCCGAAGAGGGTTAAATATTCTCATTGCCAATTTCAGAGTTGCTCTCCTTATTCAAGCACAGTCGACCCCTACCTGCCTCGATCTCAGTTGCAATAGATACAACAACTAGTTAGATGACTAGACGGTGTCGACAGTATTGTTGATGATATGGTGAATCGAGGATGTACACTACGCGATTTCAAGCAGACGGACCCGAACCGAACGGGGTCGTGCTTCAAATACATGTACGTCTATATATGTATGTATGTATAACCCGTGTATGTGGTCGAATCCCCGAGTCTTCGTATCCATTTAAAGCCTATTTCTGCGTGGCTACTCACTGTGTCTAATGTGTTTGCTATATCATCCAAGCCTTTCTACACTTCGAGACAATGTTCTACACAACTGTATACTTGACCATCACCTCGGCGAGGTAGGCAACCGGGTCTGAATAGGAAACACTGACTATACGAGTTTTAGGGCCTATGCTCTTCTATTAAAATGGATATGTCATTGTGTTTGGCTGTTGGCTTTCATACCACGTAGCGAGTAGTAAGGACATGGCGAAATCACTCCAAGCGATAACATGAGTACATTTCGTGTTCCACCTACAGCGCTCACATAGCTTCTACGTAGTGCAACATGTATACACCCCTGCCGTTTGGAGAGTATCGTATTGTATCAAAATACCCAGTCGGTGAACGTTAACGCCTGTCTGAAACGATTACTTTTGTACAGCCAGTTGCTTCAGCGTAGCCACTTGAAGATAACTCGCCTTCATCGCTGCTGATGTATGACACGCGAAGACCGGGACCCACTCGCTCCAGCGGCATCTCTTTCGTGAAGCTACTGAGGTCATAGCTAAACGTAATGATGCAAAGCGACTCCTAGGAGGCCATTCCGACTACCAAAATGTTTGATCAAGTGGCTCGTTCATGCTGACCGTAGGCGGCGGGTAAGACTACGCGTTTCTGCGTCGTCAACATTCTCCATTTGGAAGTAGAGACTGTGTGTTCTACAAATGTGGCATTTGGGATGACTGACGAACATCCTCTTCATTAACGCTTGCGTCTCCCTGAGCTCTGAGGGCCTTTGCTATGAAAAGCTATTTAATAGCTAGTTCTACCGATTTTTGGACCGCTATCGTACAATAATTGGAATAGTTCAGAAACCGTTGCCTAAACAGAAAATCCACGAAGAGACCTCAAGCTCAGTATGCAGTAACGCTGGTTACAAAAACAATTCTATAGGCGTGCTTATACGTAATACTCGTAGCATACATAATTCTACTGCTCGGTATTATTATTATTATCTATTGCATGAGAAGGTTTCAACTTAAGCCCATGCCATTTGCTTTATAACAATTCTATCTGACCTGAACGGTCTGGTCAGTAATCAGTGATATCGAAGACGTTGCCGGCGCCAATGAGTAGACCGGCTATTTGAATCAGCTTAAGCCATATCTCATTCTAGCGATCAACATAAGTAGAGAAAGGAATGACCCGCTCGTTAACATCATCGCTCGTATCTAGGCAATGTGGGATAAACAGTTGGGTATGGAGTTCGAGATGAACTCGCGAGAGATATCGCCATCAGAAAGACTAGATCCTTCGAGAAGCGATCGGCTGAGCGGTGTTGGACCTCTTTAGACGAAACCCCACCATTCGCAACGAGTCCCGCAGAAGCAGCAGCAACCACAAACATGTCGGGACTCGCGGGTTCCCCTATACAGACGAAAAATAATATAGAAACATACGCAAACATTCACAGGGCCGTTGTAAAATAAAGCTCCTCAAGAATTTCAGGACACAGAGATAAATACTAAAGACATAACCGTACTAAAGTAGGACAACGATTACTTGTGCATGTGCACAAGTGCAGCTCGTCTATCTCGTCGCGTTTTTCGGGACGACGCCGTCACCGTAGCATATATGTCATGCCGAAGTGACCCGTTGGCCGGATAGCACACGACGACGGCAGCGACATCGCCGTCTTTAGAATCGACTCTAGCATCACTTATAAGTAACGCTTAAAAAAGGTTTATGACCAAAGAGCGGTGCGCTCTCTTCAAAGTTGGCTGACTTGCAGCAAACAAGGCGGGAACAAAAGACGAGCGAAAGACGATATCGGCAGAAACAGTAGTAGCAACGGCCGTACGAAACAAAAAAGGAAAAAGTGAAGGACTTTAAGGCGCGCAGCCATTTTCAGAGTCCAGCGCTTTACCAACTGCGCTAATTGTCAATAGAAGCGAGAGAAAGATTAAGTGACGAACGAATAAACAGAAGGAACGATTCAGGACGAAAACACGTTAACCTCGCAACTCGCGACAACGCTCAAAGACTTTGGCCGAGAGTTCAACGAAAAGAAGTGATGCTAACCTACGCGGGCAGACAACAAGCTTTAAGCGATGCGAAGACCCAAAATGAACAGACATGCTTTGGTCAGGCTTAAAAGAGAAAACGTAGTTTTGCTGTTGTTATGGGTAAGAAATTTATAAAAGGCCTACTTCCTTCTCTTGGACAAGCAAAAAATGGAAGAATTCTTTTTTGTTTTTTATAGCTTACACGCTCCTCATCAAACTGGCTACAAATAAATATGCCATTAATGTATATCTTAGAACTGGTGACCTCTGTGTATTTAGCTAGTTAGGTGTTCCCGTTTGTCTTGCTGCCTAGTTGTTGTAATTACCTATTTTTGCTAGTAGAATTAACGAAGTTAGAAGTTAAGTCCGATCGGCGAACCATATACATAGAGCTAGAATATTAAAGACTTAGAGAGAAAGAAAGAAATAGTGTGGCATTCACTTTCAAGCCTTTGCACTTAAAGCATACCAGACTAGTTTATCCCAATCACACGAAATGTATTGATCAGTTCAATCTAAATCAATTATACGGCTTCGTCTCGTAATCGACGAGGTCCATCGATTCGTAAGATGGCAATCGCGTATCGTTAATAGCCTACATTATCTATTGAATTCTTAAGAAAAGAGGGTGGAGTTGAATTTATATGTTCAGCGCCCGTGGCCCAAGCCTGCTGGAGTTTTTACACTCGCCAGCCAGCCAGCCATCCCGGCAAACGCAGACAAATCCGTCGGATCACTGGGAATGAAAACTATGGCGACAATACGTCCGTCCTGTAGAGTCAGTATCTGGGAACTGCCGCCTGCCGTTTGATCTCGTCTGTGTCTCGTAAAGCCTAACAGGTAAAGTCTGCTTCAGGGAACTTTGAAAAAACGGTACAAAATAACCCAAAACAAATTTGCCGACCTGTTTTGTCTTCAACACCAAGGACCGCATCATTATTATTATTATTATTCACTGTCACGATATTCTGTGTGGGGGTTGTCAACTGGGGTTGTCAATTAAACCAGTGACAAGGAAAGATATCATAGAGTGAATCTAAGTAGATATTGCGTCCATATCCAGCACATGGCATTCTAATAGACAATTGAGCGGTTCTCGAATAAACAAAGCCTTACCTTGTACGAGGCAATCTTGGCGTGTACATTGGGAGAGATTTTCCACTCTGTCAAATCCTTTCGAAGCCGATGTTTGCGGAACGGCGTCCTGCGACTCCTTCATTGACGTGACCGAAAACTGTCAGCGTCCGAATCGAACCTTTTCAGGAACCAAATAAGCGACGAATCCCGCGGGAAAGGACGCTTGCGGCACCAATTTTGTTTATGTATATGATTAAATGGACAATCGTTGTTTATTAAAAGCAATAGAGATAACAGTATCATCGCTCTGCAAGGTTTGAATCTGTTTGCCGACGAGGTTTTATTGCTACGCAGCCAAAAGGAGTATCGTACACGGTTCTAGTGATTAGATAATGAATGCGAGCCGCTCAGAAACGACCACACTTCAATAAATCTAACAGCACACGATCGTGGCCGACCCGTCTATAGGGAACATATGGTATTCGGATGGAGCAGGGTGAGACGAACCAACCTTACTGGCTGACTATCTATCTATCTATCTATCTATCTATCTATGGGTATTCGAACCTCAACAAGGTTGACGCCACAGCCGTTTCTGCCAGCGGCCACTAGTAGGCAAATGGTAGTAATGTCTGGCCACTTTTTACCCCCACCCCGCCCCCATTCGACGCGTAGTGAATACCTCACTACACTCGGATATTTAGTATGCGCCACTCTGTGACATTTGTATATGTACTCTCGTCAACTAGCGGCAATAAAGGTACTACCACTTTCGGTAGTGTTGGCTAAAAGGTCCGTCGATCTGGTGATGAGGTGGAAGTTCTAAAGGTTCCTTTTTATCGCTTTACGGCGTTGACGGCTGTTGTCGCCATAAAGTTTGAGATCTCCGAAGCGTTGACTGGATGATAGGTACATACAAGTGTCAAGGCTGTCTGAATTCGACTGCCGTAGTGGGCACTACAGCGAGGGCGTCGGTGTGTTGAAGCGCCTGTGTCGTAGCGGGTTGCTGTCGGCGTCGAGCATGTAGTACAACATGAAAAAAATTATAGTAATTTACTTTACTAGCGCATTTACAAGGTCAACACTGAAGCAATTGAACATGGCGATTGTAATCGAGTAAGTTGTTTTTTTAAGTTTAGCAAGCTCCCGTGATAGCGTAGTGAATTACGTATTTGTCGGGGAGACGGGGAAGGGTATCCAACCATAACGGCGATACCGAACGTAAAATTTGAAGTATAGAGTCTGGCAAGCTTATTCGTAAGCTATTGACGATCTGACTTTTCTTCGTTTTTGTCAAATACTGCGGTTCTTGGTATTAAGACGACTAGTAAATTAGGCAAACAAGCACCGCTTGAAATGTGTTACTTCAAAAATGATTTTGCTAACGACACCATCGGGAAAATGAACCATTTTCTTGAGAAGGGTTTAAAACGAGACATGCGAGGTAAGGCTCATAACGGTGCCTTGCTAGATCTGAAATATTCGAGGACCACAAGTCAGGTTACGACAGGTAATAGTGTGCCTCCCCAAACTAGCTTTCTAGTTGGATATATGCTTTCCAGGATGTTAGCTCTATCAGAATGCATCGATGGAAGATTTCCTGCAACACTAGGACAGGACGTTGCCTCTATGTAATACTGCCCGTTGCTCGTGCCTTTGTCTCTGAGTTTCGAGTTTTACGTCCGGTATCGCCATTAGGCGTTCCATGAGACGGCCGGCTCCCAGCAACAAACGAAGCCTTTCAAATACAACGTGTTTTAGGCTCAGCAAGCAAATACGTCACCTACGAAAATAGCTTCTTGTCTAGCGAACTCAGCTAACCAGATCAAACATCAATAGTAGTAGTAGTAGTTGGGAGGACGCGCTGTAGCTGCCGATGGCTGAAGTCTAACCGGAGAACAGGCTCTAGGCCGAACACGATGATAGCCAAAGAAAGATCAAATATTCCGTCGATAGCGAATGAGTATTGGTGTCATTGCCTATCTGAGACCGCAATTAGAATCTCAGCGGATATTCGCGAGCCGCACATCATGCGTACGAAAGACCCAATGCCACCACCGACAACCACATGGCGTACACGCCCCATGTGATTAAGTCTGTTCGGAAAATTTCAGAGCGGTTCGATTAGCAGAAGCAAAGCAGAAAATTTGCGTGTACGACTTTCATTGAACATATATGTGAAAGTCCCGCAAAGAATCGAAGTCACCTGAGTATGCTTGAGGCTGGTGCAAATGTAGCAATCTGACTATCTGAAGCCCTGCACGTACTTCTTCGAAGAGTAGGATTATCATTCGCTTCTATGTGCAGTAACATCCACACGCAAGATCTTCAGAAAACGGCCCCGTCCTCGGAGAATCATTATACATGCTCCGTATATAGGTAATGAACGGGGCAGTAAATTGGTTCTAGAACATGGAAAACAAGCACGCGAGATGCCAGACCGATATACTTCCGATACTCGGATGCTCGAAGCGAAACCTGAGGTATAACAATAACAATCTCGCTATTGTCGCAACTGCGTCAATGTCATTTTTCGTATTCACAGAGACGAGTGCGGCAGTGAAATCATGCCGGTGCTATTAATGTGAACAGTCTGAACGAAAACACTAAGCATCCATGCTTCAGTTGGTCGTAAAGTATCTATGCATATGTACAAGCTTCGAAAAGTACTTCAGTTTTCATTTATCGGAACTATCATTCAGCCTCATCTTGCTCTCAGATATTTAAAAATTTTATTCCCGAATTATTACCTCTGTCTTCTATATGATGGCGAAAAGGGGGAACTTGGCGACTGTGCTATTTGGACTGGTACTTTACCTTAATCAATTGACTGCCCGACTTTGAAGGTCTAGAACTTAAGAAAGAAGCAGCAGTGAGTAGGTGTACATTTGTCCTATATTGTCAAGGACATGTTCCTTGTTTTGATTATGCGAAAGTCGTGTGATACAAAGCTGCGCCTGATAGAATTCGTGTTCATATCCTTAAATGAGTAACTGAATTAGTGGTCAGACTCATCAGACAGTGTTGAAAATTCAATACAACGTGGAACGGGGAAAAGCTATTGAAAAAAAAAGGCCAACAACCGAGACAAGTCTAACCTAATTCATCTATAATGATTAATAAGGAAAGATCACATATTTAAGCTAAGTGTGACGCGTAGAACAAAAACGAACCCCAATTATTAGCTGTTATCCGTAATGATTCCAGCCTCGCTGTTCTATGTGCAGATATTTACATTCATTGTCAACTAGAAAAGACAGGCGCAAACATCAGTTCATAATCCTATTCTGTCTGAGTTCACGAACTACTACGATTAAACACGGTCATATCAATCATCAAAACGCAAATGCTGACGTCCAACCCTGATGCGACATCAGACATACTAATAAGACCACAGGTCACTCAGCCGCTGTTCGTCTATCTAGCCGAATGCTCGTTTTAACTAGTGGGTTGTACCTAATAACTGTTCCTAGGCTCCCCCTGTGTGCTTGAGTTCGCATGCCCGCAGGCGCCACTGATGCCTACTACCTGGTATTTTCGATGTTCCTGTGGTCCTTCCCCTTGCTGCAGCTGCTTGATGCGCTGGTATTCTGTCTCACAATTCGTTATTGGCTTCCAGTTCTTTCACTCTTACGAGAAACTGAAGAGCATGTTAGGAACGGAAATAAGCAGAAGCCAGACTTCCCCGGTTCCCATTATTATTGACACTATTGAATATGGATCCGAACGCAGATCGCTAGTTATTAACACGTGAGGCTTCTGATGTCGACGTTGTTCTTACCCTCTGAAGGCAAAACCGAATCGAACGTTCACGCTCTTGATCACAAGTCATCTGACAGTGTTTCTAATAGACGTAAGCTGAAGTTCCGTAAAAAATATGTAGGAAAATATTGCGTGTGGAAAAGCAGCGACATTTTTGTGCATTGCATATCGCGCTTGACGAGGGAAACTATCATTCTGGTTTGGCTCTGCTCATGACCGAATTGGAACCCCTTCGTTTTATAGGGCCTTTCTTGAGTCATCTTTGCAACTTTATCGGTCGGACCTAATCGCCCCTAAGTGGGGTATATTTTTAATGGCGACCTTCAATCTTTTCCGACATATCTTTTACAATGTATCAATGTAATGAAGTTACTATCGTAAATAAGTCTGAGTTTAACGTACGCACGTATCGACTGTGATAAATGCGCTTATTTTGTAATTTATTTAAGCTACCACCACGCAGGAGAGCGTCATTGTTCCTCACAGGTGATATATCAATTACGATTACGAGATTAATTATATCAATGCGAAAGATAAAACGCTTTTTATGAAAACCGAAACGCAGCATAAGGCGTTTCGTAGAAATCGTTCCCTTAGAGACCGTCTTCGAAATTGACTCAGATCTTAGCATGATATTTAGCAAGGACGTGTCTGGAAACTGTCAGATATATACACATACAAATTGTAGTAGTTTTCGCATGGTTCTTGTTGCATGTATATCCAGATGAACATGGCTTAACAAAGCGTAAACAAGTTTGGCGGTGATTTCATATGTAGAATCGGTTCGAGAGATCAGTGGGTGAATACTGATATGTCTGATATTAAACGTAGAGCCTATCCGATCCTGACACAACTGAACCTACTGCGATTATTTTCCACATGTAAACGATTTTTTTGCCTAGGCCTCTTTAGCTGACTATGCCACGTTCGAATTCGATTACAGACACATAACTAAAAGCAGATTGCGTCGGTTTTCCCTTTACTTCATTTACCGGTTGATACGATACAGATGTATTTTCATGGTAATACTAATTCTATAACATTGACATATTCACCGTAAATTAACATATAACGGCGTATTACAATAAAAAGATAGTTAAAAATGATTTAAATACAGATCTCCGATGTCAAAAAATCTGCGAACTTTCTAATAGGGACTTTGAGAAAAGCAATATCGGTAAGCGTAGATTCGCTAGAGTCACAGGTTGACAGTGAGGTCTGGAAGAGCATATTCCGGCTTTTCAGTGAAGAATGCAATGGACATCCGAAGTGATAAGATGATACATCCCAGTTTATACCTATTTAATATTTCTTCGTTGAATTCTGCAGTCGATTGATTATAGGCACTTCTCTATGTGTCTTCTGTAAGCCCACCAATCCGCCTTGTACGTCCTGCAGTAAGTAAACCAGTACATAACAGGAAACGAATGCGAAGGATAAGGATTTTACTGTAACGATACGGTGCAGGCAGACAACCAGGACTCCAACCAACCGGCCGTTATAGGGGCAACGGCAGAATCTAAATCACTATCCGTGATCAGGGCCGGCCGTTATAGAGGCAGCGGCAGAATCTAAATCAATGTCCGTGATCAGGGCCAGCCGTATCCATCAGGAACAAATTTATGTCTGGTAAATGTTTTGTAGTAAAGACATATGTCACTGAATCAAAACGAAGTCGTTCTTTTTCCGAGCATTGATTGAATACATGGGAAGCCATGATTAAAACGTTACCGTAAGCGTGATAGCACTGCGTATCATCCGCCGTCAAGATCTAAACATGACGTATCCAGGACATGCAATGACGGCTGGTGCGTCTTTTTTCACCTTGGTACGAGACAGGCCAGCTAAACAAATCATCAAAAGAAACACTTGGCGTACAGATGATTTCAGCTGTACAATTCTAACGGAAAAATTGATGACCAGCTCCAATAACAGTTGGCTTGTGATTTCATAAGCAAGTCTGAAATATCCACCCGCAGGCATGCAATAAAATAACTTGTATCCTTTTATGATTAGGCTAAATTTTTCTAGTAAGGACCACTGTTCATATACTTATAGGTATCTAGTGGATAGAATCAGCTTAACAAATGCTGCTTACCAATTATCATCGTGAAGCAGCAGCAGCTCGATCTATATCAATACAATATCAATATATGAAAACGGGATTGAATTGTGCCCATCAATAGAATTGCTACGTGTAGAATGAAACCTGCCTCGTTTAATGAATCCGGTGCTAATACAGACCTGTCTATATAAGTCACAGACGAGCATCGTTAGTGTAACAGTCACAGGGGATCACAAGCGAGCATAAAAAATGCATATTCCCTCTAGTCAATTGACTAGAACTAGGGATAGGCACAGTACAACAGGCAACGTTAATCGAACCCCAGTTACACGGCAATACTGGGAGAATTCTCAGGGGAACAACGATGATATAAGCCGCGTCCACAAAGAGAAGGAAGCTTTATGTATGCTGCGTCTATAGCAACGTCCCGATTTAAGGAGTAGCAATTACAACAAGCTTCAGGACATTTTTGCCTCATCGGCTGTGTTTTTCCTCTTCTGGCTAAAAGGGCCACCCGTTCAGTACGACTAGGTTCTTGTAGGAGCGATCAGTTTAGAGAATTTACGTTTGTGGCTTAAGAGCAGCGAGAGAACATGCTTCTAATCGCAGCTATCTCGCGACTACATTAGCATTGAAATTCATATAGTAGAATAGATCATACAGAAGGCTTTTTGCGTCATCTGTCCATATTCCAGCATCATTTCAGGGAGTGATTACTTCTACATAAAATATAGAAGGCTATACAGTCAGTACTATCACTTAATTAGTTTTCAGATACCCGCCTTCCGGTTCAAATCATTAATATTAAGCCAAAACTTCATTATTAAATAGATAATAGTTGTCTATATCCACCGCAACCTTATCATACACGTAGACATCCTTCAGCTGTTTTTCTCGTTGATAGTGTCGTACGAACCTAATAAATACTTCTGCCCAAGCTAAAAAAAAAAAACGAAAAATAGGAGGACTTTAGACGCAGCTATTCTATACCGTAGAAACGGCTTATTAAAATTTAATGGTTTTACTCTGTCCGACCACCAGTCAAATGGCGGTCCTTCAATTGACTATCTTCTAACTTCTTGATGCCGCAAATATCGTATCTACTACGCAGAGAGTTTATACTGATCGCATCATTACCGCCGTAGCCGTAGACAATAGCGGTAGTTAGCCAACTGAACGAAAATTTGCTAATAAACAGTATAAAACAGCTTTGTGTCGTATTGTACTGTTAGTAAACTTTCTCTTTTACCGAGTGACAACCCTCTTGACATCATATATACATGTTGAAGGGAAGGTCGAATAGTACGTGTATCATGACGACTCAGTTAGCAACAACAGTCATCAGCCGCTTCCGTCACGGTGGTTGCCGCTGTTTTTTTTTGTCCAACTCATGACACGCATATAGAGGCGCCTAACAGGACAGAGATCGTGTTCATACGCGCATTTATCGTCGTTACGGTTTGCCGTATATGCCTTCGGGCGGGCAGGAAGCGGAGGGGTAAAAGAGACAGGTCAAAAGCAACTTTTTGACCGGATTTCGTAGAGAAGTCGCCGCTCGCCAAGACGTTGGTGTCCTCTCGTTTATCGACTTTCCTGACCAGGCTAACGGGGTACGACAGTGTAATCATGATATTAATAATGATTTAATTACAAATTTGCTTCTACTACGAAAACGTCTACAAAAAGAGCTTGGTCCTGATCGACTGGATCTATCTAATATTGCTGGGTAGACAAAAAAAAAACAACCCGGTAGCTAGATCGAAGCCCGATAATACCGATAGCTTGCATATGTCGATCTTTAACATGAACGGTGTCCGTAAAATACAATTAATTTGATAGTAGCAAGAGCAGCTTCCAGTGTGCACACAAAATTAGACATCCGAATTGATTGTTTGGTTCACAATTAACCGATAAACAATTATTCAGACCCTACCGATGACCGAACGGAGGGCCATATTCGGTATTTTGTTCTCAGATGACTCTACTCTGCTAAGTGACGCCAAAGTTACTATGATTATTCACTCTAAAAGCGTTGCATAGACACCACACGGGCAGAGGTTTTCGTATACATGATACTGAATCTGATCAGAATATCTGACCAACTTGATTCCAACTAAAACAGGTGTGCCATAAAAACTATAGACACATTTGTACATGCAGTACTAGAAATCTACACGTACTGATAGATCGCTCTGCAATTGCGTGAGATAGTCCAGTAATTGCGAACAATGCAGAATGAAGGTGACATGGTATGTTGAAGAAGCAAACAAAGACAAAAATACAGACTAAATTAACTCCGATAAAAAAAAACTATTAATAGATTGAGGAGTTTTAAACATCGATGTTTCTAGTCATCGCTCTGAGCAGGTAACTGTTCGTTTAGGGAGCATTAGAATACCAGAGCAGCCTACCACAAAGGGTACCTAATGAAAACAGTAAAATGATAACTTTTCTGTCAGAAAAAATTATCGCTAAATTAAAAAAATTGCGACGCCGTTCTTTAAGCGTTCAGCACTATTTATCATTTTGGCTCGGATATTGATATAAGTAACTTTAAGCTAGACATTTTATCTTCAACTACATTACACAGAATGATCGCTAGAGGAAAGCTAAAAACCATCACATATACGGTAGATATTAGAAGAAAAGAAATCTGGACACAGACCTTAATATGTCGAAAAAACATCTAAACAAAATAAGGCTCGCCCAGCGGCTCCTGTAAGGTTTTTAGTGTGGCCAACTGCCAGCGCCTTCTGCACAGACTGCAATATACTGCTGTAAAAATTAATTAATACAAACGATCGTTTATTGAAATCAACCAGAGAGTCAGTCAGTTCTGTGCCTGGATGTATCGTCACCAACCCCATCGAAAATCGTTCAGCAGACAGGCGTCTATAGAAGTTGCTCTAATCTGTAGTAAAGCTACCCCCAACTCGATATCTTTACAGTCTTTTAAAATATGCACATGAAAAAAAAACATGCAACGGCAACCTTCTATTGGGAAAGCCTTCGGTCTTAACACCCCCGACTGTGGATGGCTGAAAAGCAACCAGTAGCCACATATAACCCCGAGCGGCAATGGACCACTTCACGTATTGGGTTCGTCCTACTACAGAAGAAACACCTCCACACATAACATTGCCAAGCGATTAGCTCTCTGACAGAAATTTCAATTGTTATGGGAGTGGGAATGGTGTTTAGCATCCAAAGTAACATTGTTCCGTGTGAATTCGCTTTTGTATTTATGAAAGCAGGCCTGCTTATTCGGCGCAAGGCGGGTAATAGATAGTCCATCTCTTCTATTGGTAAAAGGACCCATTACTTGTGCTTGGGTTAATGGGCCGTTCGTAGTGCAATGAAGATGGAGTCATTCAGAACATGAATAGACAAAACAGGTGCTTTTATTAGCCGTATTAAGGCAATCAATATTTAAGCCTTATATAATATGGCTGGCTATGAGCTAGCTAATACTTAGGTCGGTTCGAATCAACGCGAAAATTAGAGGATATTATTAGAAACATTGTCGTTATGCAGGTTGGTTGCACGGAATCCCCTTCTAATTAAGCCGGTTTATTTTTTCATCGAAATCGTTTTGCTCCGTATATATTATAGTTCATGGTTCAGCTAAGGATGAATACGCCTGAAGAAGACACCTAAGTTGATCCAGTCTTCGGTCGAAGATGCTACCAGATAAAGGGAACGACAGTTTTCGAAATAATTATCCTCTAAGTTTACAAAGCGTATTGCCTACGCCGCGACTGGGGCTTATGATCTATTGACATAAAGCTAGAGTAGAGAGACACCCATTGTAATAACCAGAGTTAAACCAATTCTAGGGGACTAGCTCTCGAGGGGCTTGGCCGTGCATGAATCGATCTGCTTTGCCTACGATAATAATCATTGAACTAATTTAAGACACAATAGCTATTTCGCACCATCGTAAATTCATTATCAAGACGTCAAGCCGGAGTTATGTAAACTCCAATATATATAAAGTCAAATTAGTACTAACTAACTGGAAAAAAACGAAGGCGGTATGAAGTTTTTCGGCAGCTCAACGCCGTTCAGTGGAACACAGTCGAACATTACGTCTTCGAGACGCTTTGTCGCAGCCCTTCTTTTCGCCGACTTCTCCGTTGAATCGTCCATCGTCCGCCAAATTGGTTCGAGGCGTTAGGCAATTACTGGGAAATCGTCCGGTAGACGAGTGTCTCAATACACCGAAACGTCCTAGCTTATGGGAGGCACCCGTAGGAAGGAAAGTGGTGGGGTGCTAGGGGGGTGCGGGGCGACTATTTGCCTCTTCGACTTTTCTTTTTTCTTCTGCCGCTTCACAAAGAAAAGGCCCGACGAGAAGCCGTTGAATAGGCAAGTCGTAGAATATTTTCGCCGTATCACCCGTGTCAGCTTCAGGCTTTATTATTAACTTGATAAGTAAGAAATGTTCACTTTAGCATACTGCTTTAATTTCCTATTTTCTGTTTATCAAATAATAGACTTTGTGGTACAGTGCAAACTGGTCTTTTTGACACATTGTTACAGCACATGGCTCAAAAAAGCAGGCACAATGGTCATTTCGCGTAGCACAGTATCTATAGCGATGTAATTTCATTCCGTATAATTGCTTCCTTAATAAATTTGCAGAAATAACGTTACAGCATAAATTTCCACTTCGGAATTATTTACCGATACATTTTACGAACCGTAATTATCTAGTACGTTAATGCAGCCGATACTCTTCGGTATCACTTCGCGGTACGTATGAACAATTCGAAATAGGTTAGACTCCCAGCATGCTGGCTCGTTTTCTCTGGCAAATAATAGCCAAACGGTCTAAGATATCTATTATATGTACGGAAAAGTTGAAACTGATTTTGGAGCTAAGATAATAGGCTATAGAACAGTATATACAGCCCATTTCAATGAAACAACGATCTGATCGATATCACTTGTTTTCCGTACAGATAATTCAGTCCATTCGGGCTTTAGTTTCGATATGTCTCTCTTCACACGTGCCTATATACTCCCCGCTCTCCATTCTACTACAATATATTACTGCTTCTAAACATTCCCATTCGTCAATTGCTCTTACATTCGGCCTCATTCAGGCAGAGTGCCGCCGCCGCTCCGTCTACGCCTCCACCCACCCCAACGCCACTCTGTCTATACGGCACTTTCCGGTTACTCACGCGCAACAACGCCACTCGCCGCTTTACAGTCGATAATGTACTTCTTTTTCTTGTATTTTTGTCCTGTTTCTCCTATTCAGGCTGGCGTCAGTGTCAGTAGCAGACGCTGCACCCGGGGCCAGCGATTCACCGTGCGTCTACCAAGTGAACAGTTAGCCACCCACCGTTTGTTGTTGGCCCTTCATATTTTCTACGATATCTTTCTTTTCGTCCTATTGCTTGTCTACTCTTACTGCCTGTGGTGTCGACGGCGTCTACCGTCCGTTCGTGGGATAGCGTGTTCGTAGGCCAATTCGTCCGCCCCGCCGCGTCGTGTCGTGATCTTTCCTTATTTCTTCTACCGCCTTTATGCTCGCTTCCATTGCTGCTTACCCATCTATCGGCTATTATTATTATAACACCAAATAAATTACATAGTCGGCTCTTACGGGCGCCGCCGCTGCCTCTGTGAGCCGTCACTTGAGTGTTTGTCGGCTTCGTTTCGGTGTCTTCTATAGTACGAAGCGACGCTGAGGAGCTTGGCTGACTAGCTGGCTGTTCAGCGGCCCCGCGCGCCCCATAGCTCTCAACCCGCACAATGGTGTTAAATATTGAAAGGCTCCCTACTGCCTTCGTTTTGGTGGCGTCCTGCTTCCGTCAGTTTCTCGATGCATTCTTTAACGATGCCAACGCCGCGCGATGTCAGGAACCACTACAAAGTCGCAGGACCAGCAGCGTGCAGGGCTTCTGCTACAGAGCCTGGTTGTCGATTCGTGTTGTCCGTCTCAGCGGCTCCTTATATTCACTTCTACTAGAAAAGAAAGATTCCTTAGCGGACATAGCTGCTGGGACGACGTCCGAATGAAATCGG
The DNA here is from genome assembly GCF_002532875.2 of Varroa jacobsoni. Taxonomy (NCBI): domain Eukaryota; kingdom Metazoa; phylum Arthropoda; class Arachnida; order Mesostigmata; family Varroidae; genus Varroa; species Varroa jacobsoni. The sequence continues at coordinate 109,365 of NW_019213808.1, read as the reverse complement.
CGGCAACGTCTGGGCGAATCTTCGATTTCTTTTTTCATCTTGTTCCGCGCTGTAACAGCCTGTAGTAGCTAACTTGTTGTCTAACGCCGCTAGCGCCTATAGCGTGCCGCCAAAAACGAGCTTTGTTCGATATCCGCCGGGGCCGCTGCCTGTTCTGTAGACTCGAGGTTCGGCAATCGCTCCGCCCTGATACCAGCGCCCCTGGCGGCGGAATCCAGAACGTGGAGCCGGCGCTCCTCCCGAGCTGGGAGAGGGTCGATCATTCAGCAGCGGCCATCTAGAGATAATAGCATCACCGCTTTGGAGTAGTACGGCCGATGTCGGGCAGGCAGAACTCATGAAAAGTTTTCGGAGTAGTCGTGCGTAAGGCCCCTACTCCGTTTCTCGCTCGCAACAAGCAGCGCCGCAACCCGACGCTGAAGCTTATTGCCATTGCCTGCCTTGAGTCTGTCTCTCTTTTTAGCCTTGTGTGTAGCGCTCTCTGTGGTAGCAACGGCGCCAGCCTTTGCGTATATGTGTCCTATGCATCTGTGTGTGTGTGTCTGTGTCTGTGTGTCTGTGTCTGTGTGTCTGTGTCTGTGTGTTTGTGTGTGTGTGTTTGTGTGTGTGTGTGTGTGTGTGTGTGTGTGTGTGTGTGTGTGTTCGTAAGAGAGGGCCGCACATGGATGGCGCCAGCGGCGGAGGCTCTTGTGTCTTCTCAATTGTCTGCCTGAACGTCGGTGCAGTGTGGTCCGAGCCTTCGGCGCGTTCGGCCGTGCCCATGCCCATGCTTTCGTCCGTCGTCGGCAGTTTCGCCTTGTCAAAACCACTGGAGCTCTCCCACAGGATTATTTGCTTCCCTACCCTCTTCTGCCCGGCAAGAGCGAGAGTTGTATGAGACGCAGTTACCGGTATCGGACTGCCCACCTACCCAAGTCGATTCCGGCCCATGCCAGCTGTACGCCTGAGCGAAGACAGGCACGTACGTGCACGGAACGTCGGGATAGTAGTACTAGTAGACTGTGCACTGCGTTGTCGGTTGGATAATTAGCGGATATCTAGCGATCTGTTGCGTGCGCCTGAAGCGGTGACAAACGCGTGGACGTAAACGCCAATGATTTCTGTCGGAATAACGCTTTGTTCAGAAGTAAAAGTGCCCCAAAAGTGCAGTTCGCCGTGTTACCATCCGACAACTCTGAGCGCGGGTCACTTTTGCGGCACCGATTGCAACAGTAGTGAGCGGTGGGTCTGTGCATACGCTGTCGATATCTACAAGCGCGAACAGGCACCTGTGGTATTCGGAAGGTGGAAAATGTGCCTATCGTAGGTCGTACCGTGTGTACTGTGCGCGATAGCAGAGTCCCTATTTACACGATATGAGCCTATACAGTATCGCGTTATGATTAACGTAACAGCAATGACCATGAGGATTTTCGCGAGAAGCAATAATATCACAGTCTAAAAGGATAGTAGGACGAAATGTTCGCGTAGACTCACTCGCTTATAGACCAACTACCTTCAGTTGTATTACCGATGTGGCGTCTGTGATAACTGGCAGCTTTAGGCAACAAAGCACCACACGCTTCCTTTTCAATACATTGATGGAAAGATAGATATTTTCAAGAAGTTATCATTGGATTGGAACATCCGCTAACTGCGCACTAATATTTCACAACGCTTTGAGCTCGCTCGGTCTATAGGACTCACGGAGCCCTGATTCGCGCGCCCTCGGATTGCAGTCGTTGCAACCGATCATCCGCCTATTAGTCTGGCTAACCTACCGTTACTCTTTCTCTTGGAGATATCGAAATCGCAGCCCCGCATCGATAGAAACGTGAATAGACGAACTAACGGATACTACCCAACAAATCAATCTACAGTTGCAGAACGTAATACTTGTTCAGTGAAAATATACGCATTTAGTGATTTTCTATCGGCATTTTAGCCTGCGCGTTAGCTCAGGGAGAACGATCTATTTTACGCCGCACTAATTGTAGTGGTAGCAGCGTAAATCGAATTTGTACCCTCTGGATCAAACTTTATCTGTACAGCTTCCGTAGTCGAATTTATCTCATGGATTTTCGCCTAGATGGCCAGCTTGTTCGGGTTTTAGTTGCGTAACCTGTTAGACTACAGCGGTCCGCCTGCGACGACCTAGGTGTCAAGGACCTGCAGCGAGCCAGCTCCGTTATTTGACTAGCTGAGTTTTACACCGTTTTCTATTTGCGTATCGCGACCGTGACGCGCGTGATCCGCTCAGTGTTTCCTAGTTGTCACTGCTGCCGAAATCGTTACCTAAACAAAGTGTGTTATACTGTGTCGGACACAGAGCAATTGGTTAATCAAAGAAAAACTAATGAAACGAACACAGAAAAGAACCTGTTAACGAGACTTGCCAATCGCCGAGTATCAAGTGAACTATTTTTCGCAAAGGAAATATATGAATCATTGCCGCCAGTTAGACAAAATGGAGTTCAGACTAGCTCGCCTTAATTATTGTTCGCTACCATGGATGAGTGTTGTGATCTTGCAAGCACTTGCGCTGGTTACGCGCGCTGCAAAACTGCCAGACATCTATTGGAACATGAGTAATCCAATGTAAGTATCGTAGGCACAACGACGGTAATCATAAAGGGGTGCAACTGAGGTCCAAAAGCCATAGAGGTAATGAGCCTATATATATATATAAAGGAAAGGGGAGAGGGGTACTGTTGCCAATAGATAGGGACCGTTTCGGTTAGTTCTCTGGAGCCAAAATGTTTCTGCACATGTATGACACATATATATATATATATATATATATATAAAACTTTTATAGCGGGTATCCTTTTACTGGAGCAATTCAAATTGCATCCGTGTGTCGAGAGCTACAGGTGTTTCTTCGTGATGTTTATGGATAGACGGACGGTGAGAATGGGGCTGCCTCATCATTTTGGTTTTTTTTTCCTGCAAAAAAAAAAATCGACAACCAAGGAAACAGTACGTTTTTAATTGATAGTCAGGATTTGGCTAAGTTATATACATTTCTTGCCTTTGGAACCGACCGAATGCGGATCCTGAAAGATAGCACACCATGCGCAAATGTTTGGCGTACCGTCAATCAGTCGCCGTTTTTTTTTCCATATTCCTGATTATCGACGTAATTATCGATTCGGAAGGCATGCGCCCGTCGAGTCCGCCGCTGTTTTCCAATGTTCAAGCAACCGGCATCGAGATTCGTTACCATTACGTATTTGTTAAATTCTTTCCTTGTCTCATGTCTTTGATGAACGTATGATATTATATCTATAATATATTACATAAAGCCTTGCTTACGTAACAAAAGATAGCTGAAAGATTCTTTTTCCCAATGCTTCCATCTTTTCGCTTCCCTGCGCCAAACTAACCAGAGTTGCTTGCAATATCTCTTGTGGACGATTGATCGTTGGCGTCAGTAACGTCTACGACGATTCGTTTTTGGAGCCAAAGGCTGCCCCGTTCTATCTGGGAGCGTTAAACAGAACCTACCCACTGTAAAGCTCAATCCGCTACCGAACGTATCTTTGTTTGCTAGGTTGCATATGGGTTATCGCGCTGGTCTGTTCACGCCATTGCAGCTCGGACTGGAAATTTCCTAATAAAAATTCATTCATTCCTATCAAGTTAACATAAATATCGCTCTCTAGGCACTGTGTAGTTGTATGGGCGTACCTCAACCATACACACACTGGCACGTACACATTTTCCTCTGTTCTTTTTAGTCTATCCGCTCGACATCTCGCACATGTCAACTGGCTCTCCGTTAGCTGTTGGGTCCGATCGGTGGACTTCGATCACCTACTTCACCAACCATTACGACCCGAATTGCAGCCATGAACTGAGCACAGCGCTGGCAGTAGATGACGGCTTTAGGGGTGACCATGGTGATGATGTTGGCATTTACAGGGTACCTGCCTACGCAGTCGTAGCATCAGCAACATCAATCGCGCTCGTTCCTGCTCGCAGTGGTTCGTTCCACGGACGACGCAGTAGCTACGACAGGCGATCGAGGTAGAGCTGTGTTCAAAAATGCTTGAAAATTGCCTAATTTCTTTTTCGCTCGGTCCGTGTTCGCCTCGACGCGTCATCGTCGCAACTTCAGGCGCACCTGGGCGCTGTAGTCGTCGCTGGCTGCTGCTTGTCACCCCGGTTCGACGCTTCACCCCACCGTGAAGTCGCTATCCCGCCAGCCATCAGAACCTCTTACTCTTATACGGGTTAGCGATGATGACGACGACGACGACGATGAGGAGCGGTAGCAACAGCCAGTGACTCAATCGTTATGTATTCGCTTTTGGTCGGTCGCTGCCTGTCGAGGCCTATCTGTTAGTCGGTGCTCACGCCTCGGTTCGACGGAGTTGCTTCCCTAACGCCTTTTTACTGTTAGAAGAGGCTGTTTGAGAGGCCTTTCCTTGTTTAGTGGAGTTAGACCCACGGCGCTGAACTTGCTTCTCGCCGTTTGACTGCGCCAGTTGTTATTATTATCATTACATATTAGAGGAGAACATACAGACAGACCTGGGAAAAGGAAAGCCTAGTGCCATTTATCTGCCCAGGGCTGTCTACTGCTATAATAATAAGTATAGCTGTTATACGCAACTTAAGGTTACTGTTATCACTAGAACTACTTTTTTTTTATAGAGCTGGTATAGGCAGTAATGCGGCCTCGACTCATTATTGGCAGCGACCAATTCAACGCCCAGCCGTACTCGCCAATGATGCGCCCATAACTACCATTCTGTTGCACGGGTCGTTCAGTTGCTGTTGAAAAACGTTTTGTTACAAGCATGGCTATTAATGAAGAGCTAGCTTGAAGATAGCCTAGTAGAACATCTACTGGCATTGTGTTAATAACGCTTCTGTTTGATTTGTATAAACACCACACGAAATCTCAAGACGATTAGAAGTAATGACGTGTGAACGAAGGAAGTTGTGTATACGCACATAACATTATTGCTAATTATTTTGGCCGGTTGCGAGCGTACCGAGAGCATGATGAGGCGAGATCTGTTCATGATTAAAAGCGCGTCCGCGTAAATCGAAGGTCGATAACAACGCCATGATCTTTGCTCGTACAATCAGCGCCACTGCGATCGAAATTTTCGAACTCTTATTCAACACTGGAAGATGCAGCCAAATCTAACGTAGATAGCCTAAGCCGAGTCTGCCTCAAGACTGCAGCCGATCTCCGTAGAAAATCCACTATTGTCTCTTCGCTTCGTCCATTCATTGTAGCACGGGGGGAAGGGGGTTTGAAGTAGTCAGACGTGGTGATGGCAAACGTCAAGAGACTGAAGGGCTTTCGGCTTCACTGGTGCTTGTCTGCCAACCACCACAAGCAATGAGTTTATGTGAGTGTGTGTGTGTGTGTGTGTGTGTGTGTGTGTGGGAAATTCATGAAGGCTAAGGAAGGATAGAGATGGCAAGGCTTTGGGCACCTTAAACAGCTCCAACTAAAACCAGGAGTGCTTAGACGCCGATGACGGCAGTGAGTTTGTCAACGTGCGCAGGTCGCAGGGCTAACGGCGGCGTTGCTAGCAGCAATATGTGTTAGAATTTCGGGGCCAATCATATCAAAAAGGGCTGAAGCACCACCTGCTAAATGAAGTGAAACCTGTAAAAAAAAAACTTTACAAGGGAAAAACTGCTCTCTAGTTTCTTCGATGCAAATGAGGTTTTAAGGAATTGTCATTGAAAACGAGTCTGTCTTTTGCAAAGATCCTGAAGTTTATCTTCTGAAGCCATTTTCGGTCAAATTTCTAATCAATACGTATAATAAAACGTTTATAGATTACTACATGGGAACTATCTCTGCTAACATATTTCGATATTTTTCCAAGTTAATGAACTTGCAAAAATATTACTCGATGTTCACGTTCCTCCTCGGTCCAGCAGTGCTTTATAAATTTTCTGTCACTATAGTACTTTTAGCATTACTAACTGCTAGATGTGAGTGATGCATTATATAATTATATAACTTCCTACCGCCTCCATTGACTTCACAACGCTAACATTTGTAATCTTTGCCCAAAGCCTGACTCCATGAGGAAGCGTGTACGCGAAACAGCAGCGAGGCATAATGATCACTTGGTGAAGTACTGCTGAAGGCCAGCGGGAGTAGCAGTGCTCGCTAGAAGAGGATCTATGGAGCCATTTGGAGCGTCACTCTGAAAGCGTGCGCGAGACGATTAGGGAATTGTTATTAACGCTGCTGTCGCGGCAAAGTTTGATAAACGTTTCTGGCTTGAATGACGTCTGAAAACCGTTTCTTTTACAACTGTATTCGTCGAAGCTTCAAGACGCTCTTGGGGTCTCTAGTAAAGAAATCGCTAGTGGATTTGGTTGAGTAAGCTCAGCCCGACGTTAGTGATCGCTCGCAAGCTAGCAACTATAAGTAAGTATAGTTGCTAGCTAGCTGTTCATCGGCTGTTTAACGGACTGACTACCTAACTCATGAGCATATGTTTTTACAGTTCACAAGTGTCATCCCGCCCTGTGAACCGCGCCTCCATGGTGCGTCAGTCCAGCGTCAAGTCTTTCAGAGCGGTTGGTGTTCTGCTACGCACTCGACCGATCATTGCGCTATCGTTGTCGACATCGTTGTGAATCTTCTATATCTGTCCGCTGAATGGCAAGCTCAACGAGTCGAGACTTGAGCCATCATTTTGAGTTACGGGCTGTGGTGTTATGCCTACAGGTATTGCCATTTTTTGCCTACGGGTATGCAATGGTGGTAACACCGAAATGTCTCGCCATTGCTACAAACGTCTCGCTATTGCTACAAACCGATCAATCGAGTTGTCTGATAAATCAAAGAGATTTGATCGTTTTCAAGTTTGGCCTTACTCTAGGCGTTTGTTGTCCCTGTAGGAGGGACACTTAACGCGCAGAAGCGTGAGCCGGACTAGACTGATAGTTGTAGATGTGTCGACCAAACATAACAGAATAGAAACAGAGAGTACGGAAGAACCTCATTTCCATATTAGAACATACAGTCAGTCAGAGTTACATGGATTGCAACATTGTTTAGTATTGCAACACTCACGCCTATTCCAGTAGAAACGACATAGACATCGTAGGAATATATATATATATATATATATATATATATATATATATA
>NW_019213808.1:0-102148 GCF_002532875.2 Varroa jacobsoni | reverse complement strand
AGAATGACCTGATTACGGCAGAAGGATCGGCCGGACCGGTACCGCAGATTGTGCTATCGCTGCATGCAGTAATATATGCAAGTCTATAATGAGAGCTAGAATCTTCCTATATCATAAACATAAAACTGTAGAATAGAAAGCTCACAATTATAAACTAAAACCTGCTACATTTCGAGTTTAACGTCCGGTATCGCCATTGGACATATTTTCCATCAGACGACCACAAAATGAAGCCAATGCCCAAATATACAATCAAGGTCGGGAAAGTTACCGTATCTGGAAGTTGTACGCGGAGTGAAACAGAAAGCGTCAAATTAGACTGGCCACGGCATATTACGGGTACGATTTGTAAGAGTATATATATATATATATTATATATATATATATATATATATTTTTATATATTTTTTTTTAACTAGAACGTGTTGGCTCGACCGTCAAGGGATTTCCGACGACCCATTGGTTCTGCACGTTCAGTATACTGATGGACTTATGCCATAGTTTAGCTGAAGCAGAGGTTTGGTAGACGTCGTTCTCAGAAGATTGTCATTCTGGCTATAGTGAATGCACGCAAGACTGAGTGAATTTTCGCTGCTAATTTTAATAAATGAACGTATCATCAATAGAAACAGATAGTATGTGCTTTACTATCTGTCAGTTGGCCTACTCAAGGCTCGCCTTTCATAAGGTGTTTCTTGATGAATAATTAAACTTGAGATCACAAACACAGTGTAGTGGATGTTTTGTCGTGACATTTCCTCGCTTTCAATTGGGCCTTTTATGCAGCATATCCTTAAAAGAAGGGGAAAAGCTCTATCTGTTAATAAAAACGGCCTGCAAAGATATGTATTTCGGGTCCATCCTCACAAATAAGCTACCACCCAGCTGTTTGTTGAGGTAGTAACAACATTAATTCTTATCATAGTTACTTTTTTACCTTGTTGTCCATGTCATCATTATTGTCGTCGCCACAACGAATCGAAGAGTGTTTTCTCTGTGTTATAAGAACCATTTTGGATCGGCAATTTGTATTAGACTCATCCAAATCGTTCCATTTTTTGAGTCGATTTCGGTCTGGCTTGTCTTTCTGGGCCGAATTGAGGAAGATGTACGAGCTAAAGCCTGCGAGGTTCGTTTTTTTCGGACAGGCCCTTTTCGATCGCGGTCCTTCTTGACTGAAGTGTTTGGGCGCTCGTGGACTGTGAAGGGTAGCTCGGACCATCGTCGGTCGAAAGCGAATTCTTGCTTTCGGGAAAGCCGCCTGCTTGAGGACCCCTGGCGAGGTGTGAAGAGCCCCTCCGACGCCTCTGTCAAACGGCGATCGAAGCGTTTTCATCGGCACAGCCGAAATTGTTAAGGTATCTGCAGTCGAGAACCGACTTAAAGAAACGAGACAGCCCGAAATTAAAGGCAAGACGGCGAATAAGGTCCGTCGATCCGTTTAAGCCTGTCACCATCACTTACGTAGTATTAGTACTATTACAACTCGTGGCATCCGTAAAAGCTGGAGCATGGCCAACGGCCATAAAAGGGAGATGTCTGTAGATTCGCTAGATACGTAGAGTTTGGTTTGCATGAAATTCTCTTGTTTCCCTACACCCCCTTCCTATCTTCCAATTTTCTTCTCCCTGGACTGCTAGCATTGCCGGCCGCGCATGACCCCGGCATTGATAGGAGAGAGAAAAAAAGGATCAGTAGTTTGACTGAAGCCGACCACTTGAGGTTTGAATGATTTTGCCACTTTGGTTCAGTTTTCCTTTGATGCCAGAACACGTAAAAGGGATCGACCAAAACAAAGTCGAGAGCTGACGCCGAACGTTTAACTGACGTTGCTAATGCTACAGAGTAAACCGCAATGCATTAAGAGCGGTAACAACGACAACGACAACGACAAGTATTTGACTTTCGCCATCCGAAGTGGGTTCTTAAGTGGGCGCGGCTCGTATTCCGTGTTTAAGGTGCGCTTATTGATGCCGCATGCAGTCGCTTTTATCCGCGGTTTTAGCTGACTAGAAGAGACACGAAGTAAATCGTCATACATAAGTTCTGATCTTTGTACAGCTGCCGTCCACTGAACTGTGATGAATCTGTTGTATGTCAGACAGAGCAAGGAAAGACGCTCGAAAAACCATCAGTAGAAGTCTGTTAAAAAGAAGCCCGATGGTATTCAAACGAAATGTTTGTTTGCTTATGAGAACGCTCATCGTATATGATTACGTGTGCATAGAAGGTTTATAATAAACGATTGGCTTTTTACCTTACTACTAAAATTCATGCAGACAGTGAAACAATGTTATATTGGCTTTTAATGGTGCAATGGGAGAATGAAGACTGAGATACAGGATGTCAAAATTCAGTTGAATTGACAATCGAGTAATCCTATCAACATGCACCGCGTATTGATTTCCTTCGGCTTTTACGTACGTAGTACGATTGATTGACCTTCTTTGAAAATTGCAGTTAAACATATGTGAACGTTAACGATATGGGCCTAACAATTGATTCAACGCAATAAACGGTAATCAAAAATGACCTTGTTAGCAATTTCAAAGGGTACCGGTAGATTAGTCAATTATCAGTTCATAAACCCTTAAGCCGTCGGCTTTGTTTCGACCTTTCACGGATTCAAATCATGAATTTACAGTATTGCGGTGGTTGACGTCAATGCCGATGGTCCAGTAATGTGGGCCGTACGTTGTCGAAGTACCATTTCATCGCCTCACAATAAACACCACTTTAATAATTCGCTTTACCTGCGTCGTCGTCTTGACCATCAGCGTCCGAGTCATCAAATGACAGCGACAACAAAAGCAAATGGTTTCAAGCACCTCCCCTTTCTGACGCGATCCGTTCGTCAAGAAATTCAAAAACCAACACCGGTTACCGCAACAGTATCGCGCGAGTACCTACACGAGTGCCATCACCGTTACCAATATAAACAACAACAACAACAACAATAATAATAATAACAACAACAACTGCAGCAGTGACTAAAAGAGCAAAAGGACTTTCCGCGGCAGAAGTAGCATCGAGAGCAACTTTGAGCGGCAGGAAAAAAGAAAAGCGATCAGTCGAGCTTTTGGTTCTTCATACTATTCCCTTTCATTCTCCGCTTTCTTGAATCGCCTTTTTCTTGACAACTAATGCTTTTCGTCTGCTTCCCTTTTCGGTCCCAAGAATTTCACTGTATACAACAGTGCGGAGAGGACGCCATCATACGATCTTGCCTCTGTCGTACATTCGCTGCTGTCATGACTGCGCGTATAGGTGGACAAAAGTCGACGCTACACGAGCCGAATCAAAGAGGGCAGCACAAAATGGTAGGTACCATGCCGGCCTGATACAGATACGGGGGCCCCCTTGAAATTAGCCCATTAACCAATCTGTCCGCGTAAACGACGCCTAGTGAGAGCAGCAACGGCTGTGAACTGACACGTTTGTACTGCCTTGTTCCCGTGCAGCTATAACAACAAGCATTGTAGCCACAATGCTTGTTGTTATCACGGTGATGATGTTAGCAGGGACGTACGGTCAGATAGGGGAAGAGCGGAGGGCGAGAGATCTGTTGGTTTTGACACAAGTCCGTGCTGCTGACCTTTCTGATGCTTCTCTCGACGGCACCACGCATAAACGGACGTCTTATTGCCATTTGTCCTGAGGTGTGTCGCTGGTGTGGCTAGTCGTTCGAAGAACACAATTAGCTAGTTTAGACCTTATATCTATATAATATCAAAAACGCAGGCGATCGACTTTGCCTAACATGTAACGTTCTATTATTACTATATTATATATAATATGTGTGAAAACGCTAGGCATAACGCGCGTACTAGAAGCGACAGCAGCAGCAGCAGTACAAGCGACACCTAAAAGCATTTTGCAGACGAGAATCGCGCTAGTATCTATGGATTCTCATTGTAGAAAAACTGGCTGTGCTGGACGCTGCGGTAACGATGTTTTCCACAATTGTGAAGAGGCTAAAACTTAGTTGAATTTTTTAATCTAAGGGCAAGGCGATCAGGCAGGCTGCTAGTTAAGACTCTGTCCTACAGAAGCCGTTGCGACAATCGCCTGCTGCCTGCGTCTAAACGCTAGTTTTCAGCCTCTTGACGGTGCGTCACGCGGTGACCAGTACGAGCACTGCAAACGCATTAGCCTTTTGTGTTACCCGATGAAAAATGGTTTTTCTGCTCGCTGAGTGCACAGGTCGTCACCGTCACCATTATCAGCAGAAGCGGCCACTAGGATCGTTGCTCGTTAGCATAGCTTCAGAGGAAAGGACAATTCTGTAGCCGAGTGCTTACGGTTAAACGTAACGTTCGTCAAACCTCACCGCAAGTTCTGTTTAACGAAAAAGCTGTAGATACTCTCAAGCTGCGCTTGAGTAAATGTCAATTGGGGGTTGGCGATCAATAGACGCATAACGGCAGTGTTCACTAATGACTCTGGACCTAACAATAGTTCCCTACCTTTGTAGCATTTCAATGAGTTTACATTAAGATAGGGGCAGATTATTGTGCAGTTGTCTACATTATTTTTCCACAACAAAAATATTAATCCAGATAATATCGCTTCCCCCTTAAAGCGCCTGTAATCTGCATTTTGGCAGATATGTGCTAATATATCTTGCAGTGGACACTCAATCTGTACCGTTATATCCACTATAGCCTATGGTATAATACATTCTGTCATTAAAAATAGATTTGGTGAGCAGTTCCTTAGTAATCAGCTACTTCTGTTTAGCTGTTTGCTGCCGATAGCGTTGATTGTCGTACACCGTTGCCTTACTCTCCCTTTCTCTCTCGGTGTTTGGACAGTTGGAATTTACCATTGCCACAGCGAGTCCTATCGATGCCATTGGGTTCAATCAGTTTAAACGTCGTCTACGTAGATAGAAGAAAGATTTTCAGGATGACGTAAAGTAGCGTCGCTTATTCCTGCTTTCGGCGACACGACCGCTGTTGCTGTTGTGACGCCTCGTTGCCGTTTCACCAACACAGTTGTAGCTATGTAGTCGTGACGATTTTTTGAGTGTCGACGACGACGACCGCCTATCAACTCGGTCGACTTTCTATCGACGGGCTTACCAAGGGAGCGAATGAGAGAACCAACAGCGTTCGAGTTCCCTGCCACTAAACTCTACAGTAAAGGTATAGTGGAACGCAAAAGGCCAGACGAGACAACCTAATATATGGAATCCGGACGCGTTTGTACTATACGGCCAGTGTCTTAAACTCGTTCTCCCCGACAGAAGACACAAGCGTCGTAGCCGTCCTGCAGAGATTGAAGCATGGCGAAGGTTAGTCAAGCTGATCGCGATTAAAGCGTACCTTTTTTATTTATTTTATATATATATTTCCGTATAGGCTACAAACTACTGAAGAAGTATCAAAATAAAAATACATACAACGTATATTAAAGCTTAGAGATGCTGTGAGAGCAGTGGGAATTCGAAAGGATCATATAGGACAAAACAGTAGTTGCACAAGTGACGCCTCTTCTATGGGGGGAAATTTTCGCTTAGTGAGTCCAGACAACAGAATGACACAAGACGAGAGAACTGTCGGGTGGGGTCTTTACCTTCTCTAGGCTTTCTTAAATAGAAGCGACCGACCGCTTCAAGTTCGCGCTTCCTGTTATACCTCGCTGTTCCCATCAACGTCATTCTGCACCGTCGATTATTTGCTGGTGCCTGTTCCGCCAGATGGCGACCGCAGCAACGAAGAGCTCGATGGCCAACATCGCGTCTGTTACTACTAATTCGAATTGTTCTTAGACACGAGGCCGCGCAATCTGCTAAATCTAGTTCTATTAAGTATACGTTATGGTTGACTCGCGTTAGGACGACACATATCGTAACAACTGCTTTGTACGTTTAAAAAAATTCATGCCACCTTGTTTCTACTCTGCTGTGTGTGAATTGATTGAGAACTGATGAAAATAAGAGTGAACGTGAATGTTCACGTCTTCATTGAGGGTCATGAGGGCTGCCGTCGCTTCCACATGCATCTTGCTTAGATTAGTTATAACACCGGCCACTATATTTCGCTATATAAATTTTCAAGCACCGCATGCCATCGCGTCCACGGAAGTACATCGCCATATTTCTATAATAGAAAGTGCAAGGAGACACGACAACGGTGCCACCGACGTCGCAGTAACTCGTGATCTGTCCTTCGTTCTTACCCGCTTTGTTTTTACTGTCACCTTTACCGGCATTTGGCTCGATATCTACACAATAATTATATTACCATCCACGTCTGTGAACAAGTAAAGCGTACTACTTGTGATCAAGGAATGAGTCGTTACGCGATTTGCTGGCGTATGAGTATACACCAAACGTGACCCCTATCTACTGCTTTAGTACTCGGGGGAGTTGGCCAAAAAGCGGAGAGCCATACAGCAGTGGAAAACCGTAAGGTACCGCGTCCAGGAAGCACATTCACGTCAGTCTAGGTTGCCCACGACGCCGGCTTCAGAAACCGCAATAGCAGTACCGGCGGGGGCTTCAGTAGGGCTCGCTCTGATACTAACGTTGGCAGTATGAAATCACCGACGCAAAATCGATAGTGGCAGTGTGTTTGTGTGAGACAGAGGGACTCTCTTTGGTAATGGGAATTGCTAATTTCAACAGGTTATGGGCTCTAGTTTGCTTTCTCGTAGGATTTCGCCACGTCAAACACTGAGACAAGCAACAGCAGAAGCCTACTCGAGGATACTGTTGTCCTGGAGGTGGTCGTGGGGTTTGATTCGAATGCTGAATACTGGTTTGCCAAACCGCAGAATTAATAGAAAACGACATGACTAGATATAACAACGATCACCAAGATATAATTTCTAACGATATGTGTTCATCACTTGAACGCTACCAGTGTGATCACAGCGTATCACACACGCGATGTGAGCAAAAGGCGTCCGCAGCGTACTTTTCACCTAGGCGTAGTTTTCACCTATCTTATGTATTCTACATTTGTGCGTACCAAACAGAGCTCACCACTTGGTTTTCTGTTTTCCGCGTATTCTTGCGATGCATGCGAGAGAGATTATTTTGTGCCCTATCGTGCCTGAATGTCCTCCCAGTTCCTTTTGCTGTTGGCCGCACCTTTGTCACCAAGTGACAGCAGTATCTAGCCATTTCGAATGTAATATTAATATGGAAGATTGAAGGCGTGAAATCATATATTTCTTATTCCAGTTCTGGCTGACTCTTCGTCAGGTCTAACTGGTTAAGTATAACTGCGGAAGTCATCCAGGAAGGGTCCAACGCATTACTGAGCCCACGTTACTCCCCTGATAAAAGCCATGAAGGATAGTCTTACACTGCGAAATGTTAGCCCCGATGTGGAGCACAATATGCCATGTTCTGTTGATCAGAGCCTCGTTATCCAAGCTGCAAGGCTTGCTGAACTTGTCTGAACTTTTTCTAATAGAAATTTGGAACAGAATGATAATCTACCGACGCTGAAATTTGAACTAACGGTAGCCGTTTCTTCGAGGTTACCACGGCAACGCATTCAAAGCAATGCATGCCACCCCGCTATACGAATAGACACTGACCAACACAAGACACGAGACACAGATAACAGCGACCATATGTCGATGACGCACGTACTCCATGCTTCTCTTCTTGGCCTTTCTCGAATTAGCAGATATTTAGGAGTACGGAAATAATGATAGCGACCCCAGGCAGTGCTATCTCTATACTGTCCTTGTCCATCTCGTGCTCGTGCTGATGGGCAGCGGCAGCGGACCCATCATCAGAAGGACATTTTCTTCATGATGGCCTTTGCTGTTTACTTGTGCTAATGCTACTGCTGTTGCTCCCGTTGTTATACATGCTTGCGGCGTATCTGTTGCTGCTAGCCTAGGTGCCTCTTGTCTATCGTACACTGAATCGTTCGTAATGAAGGACTCTTGGCGAAGCAAATGCAAGCCTTGCCGACGTCATCATTGTCATTTCGTTGTTCTCGTGGCCTCGCATTCAATTTGTCTTCAAGTCAGATAGGCGCTAATCTGGTTTACACTCAATGCCCTCCATTGTTGACGCGATGCTTCTGGTGTTGACTATCCATTAGATATACGTTGAGTCAGCTACCGGCCGAGACAAGAAGCGGAAAAGACGATCGACCCGACCTCCATCTTTTCCCCCCGATGACGACCTACGACACCGCTTCTAGAAGAGTTCAGCTCTTTTGTGGAAATTCGAAAATGTGTATAGTTGTAAACCAGAGGAGGCTATAGGCCGAAATGAATAGCGAGCCAGAAAAGATCTGACGCATAGAGAAGCGGTTTAACACTGCGAGTAGCAGCATGGACGAGTCAGATGAGTGATCCTGAACATGAGACAGCGAACAGCTTTTGTGTGGCTTTTGTGGTAGAGACCGATAGGAACATTTGTAGTAAGTGATGTTTACTCGCTAAGAGAAAAATGCCTGCATCGCCCAACTGCTGTAATCTGCTTTTCGCTTCATCTGATGAGCAGAAATATTTAAGCATTCGTCAGGTACATGCGAAGCCGTCTTCTGCCAAGTATATCGAACGTTTGCAGGTTATATAAATGTAAACAGCCGTACATATCAAGAATAGACAACTAGTGCACAGTGTCAGCTTCAGCCGCAGATAACATCGCAGCGTTGTCGAACCTTCCTTGAGTTCATCGGACGGAACTTGCGACGGCTACAGATATCGATACGTCTCTGCTAGAAATGCACCCCCAATTACTACTGGTCGACAAAATCTATATCGAAAACAAGAACGTCCGCACTTGGGCCCCAAGCCCCCTTTCAGCAGTCGAACGAGGTGATTTGACGGGTCAATTTACCCACACCAAATTCCACCACATATCGTCTGTACGTTTTTCCTAGATCAATGTCGCCATCAAGCCAGCAGGACGGCAGGCTTCGTTAGCGCACCAAAACTCCTCTGCTACATTGTCATTCGTACTTGAATCGATATTCTCCACTGTCTCTATCTGTCCGTTCGCCCGCCTTCAATGTTCCGAAGTCAAAAAGATGACATGTTGGACGGCACTCATTGACGTCTTGGGACCTGCCAAATCACTCTGGAAGCTGTAAGCGTAGGCTGCTGTTATCAGACAACCATAAGAGCTATAGCCGTGTCATCCGTATGTATTCACCTGTATATCCACCATAGTAAAAATGCGTTAGTAATAACCTTTCTTTCTATTTACCAGTTCGTCGTACTGTGAATGCTGATCGGAGCTCGTTCGTTGTCGTTCGGTGGTTCCTCTCTTCTCTGGCATTGACTCGACAAGAGACCAAAGGCTGATTTAAGATCGAGGCCAAAGGCGATTCACTTGACACTGATACAACGTTCTAGCGAGGCTAATATGCAAGTTGCTTATATGATGAGCACGATGTAGCACGATATTCGTTAGTATTGCCGCCTCTCGTTGATGCAGCCTGGCTTGTGCCGAGCGCCAAACCCGACTTATGCACGCCGCCTATTTCTTGCCTCTTCTAGGCCCGTTCGCGACTTATAACCCAGCGCTCTAGAATCCATTGAATAGCTCCAAGCTCCTCTCAGTCAACTTCGTTGTCATCCAACTATGGCACTCGACGGTGGCCTGCAGCTCTCAATATTTGCACGCTGTGAAACTACGAGAAAGGACAAAGTTGTCGTCGTCATCGACTACCTATATACCTTATCGAGTCTAGAAGCGACGTACGTTAGCTTGGCAGACGGAGGAGCGTTCCCCCCCGGCAGCCGCTATCACTGTCGCTTTCTGCTGGAACTTGAGTGAAGGAGTTATTCAAAAGAGTTGAGCTACCCGTGGAGTTGAGCTCGCTGCCGTAGTCCTAATAGCAACACGTCCTTGCGCGACAAGAAGCTATTTCTCTGTTGCTCTTGCCCCAGCAGGCATCCTCTATCTGAGTGCAGCACTACCTTCGCGCTACATGAGAAGAAATGCAGCCTGAGATTGCCGAACAGAAGGAGAGAAAGAGGAAAGCGAGGGTAGAGCTCCCCCTATAGGCCAGAGAAAGAACCCCAGTATATTTTCTGGCTCTCGCCGACTCGCCTATTTTGGCCTGCTGTTTTTTCGTAGAGAGACCTGGCAGGCCGCTGTCTATATTTCGTCGTTGCAATCTATCTAATGTCACTCTCGCTCTCTGCTACTATGGCATCTCGGCCCGTGTTTTGCTGGCCACTTTCTGCTGCTGCTGCCGCCATCTCGAGTGGCTGACTGGTCGGTTATAAGTGGCAACGCGAGCTATAAAACCATAAATTATGCTTCGGGTTCCAGTTCTCCTGCTTCTGTGCATTAGGAGTAATACCAGAAGCAAAAAAAAAGCGATATTGGTGGCGCCACGATCATCATCATCGGTACTCGCAGCAGCAGGAGCACAGCAGCTTCAGCAGCAAGGCCCTAAGAGACGATGTCTCTGTATTGAGAGAGAACGAGCTCGAGCTGATTTCCAATCTGTCGAGGCTTTCCTATATTTTTTTCGTGCTTTCGTCGTTAAAAGAGACGTTGTCGTTGTACTCCAGTGCGGGCATTCGGTCGGTCTGATCAGCAGACATAGATATTATGGCCAGCGTGGCCGACTCTCAGTTTAAATTGTGGCAGCTTGAGAGGGTTCGGATAGACGTACGGGTTCTTTGATGTTTGTCGATTTCTGGTCAACGGTGGTCTACTGTCGCTTTCGGACAGTTCTATGGCGGCGGTGTCGCAGATCTGCAATAAATGCCATATGCGCTTTTGATACGGTGGGTCCTGTTCTTGTTGCATTAAGGCAGCCAACAACGTTTAAAGACAACTGTGGCCCACGGCATCGACCCAAAGAAGAGCCATAATAACAGCTGGCACTACTACTGTGGATGTTTCTAATTTCGTTACTGAAAAAAACAGATGAATCAACCGTAGCAAAGGGGAGAAGGTGATAGCTTACGATTGCAATCTTGACTCGACGGCTCAATAGTGGGAAACTTTGATCCTTGAGACGAAATGCCCTATCGTAACTATTTTATTATGGTTCAGTGTGCCTGAATCTTCCAAAAAGCCAACATCAAGTGAATATGGTCACATCTAGTTACTAGTGCTTTGTTCATTGCTTCGGATAAGAAAACATTCATCCTAATTCCTGATGTGACGCCAAGCATCACGGTAGCACCACACGACGCACTGTCATTAGCTGATCGTCGGAGAAAACTTCGTTCGATCACTTTGTTCAAAGTAATGGTTGAAAAGAAAGACGGCCTTGTAGAAACCGCTGTATGACTTTAATAACAGCAGCAACAATGGGCGATACAAACGAAACTGGCCTTTTAAAGGCCCATTGAGCTATATGCCCTAAGCACTGCTACTAAGCAGAATCCTATCGCGTCAAAATAGCATGCTGAAATTACGAGAAAATACAGCGCAGGTGCGCTTATTACTCTCAATAGCAGTGGGCATACGTTGAGCAGGGAAACCCCTGCGGTTGACTCATACATATGTCAACAGTTCTTGTCAGACAAAGCTGAGTTCGTAGCAACACCCATTAGCTTTAATACGGACGGTCCAACAGGGCTCACACTGGTCCCCCCGTCGCCAAGTCACGCCGAGAGTATCACAGTGAGACTGCATGGAAAGCACCATGTGGCTCAAATCCGGGGGCCTAATCGGAATATAGTCGACTAATTGGGACAAGTTCGTCACGTTATGACCCAACCTTCTACGGTATTGAGTGCTACTGTGTCTCCAGTACGTTACATAAATTTCAAGTGATTTTAATACCGGAACTCAAATGAGGCCACGTTTTCCACACCTAACGTGGTTTAGTGTGGAATAGAAATATTGCACTTGAGGTACTGATCATTCAGTACCATGCGGTGCTGATTTGTCTCCCTAGATACTGCAATAAATCTCCAGAGGCTGATTATCTGTCTTTGGTTGCGCTTCTTCGAGACGAAACTTCTCGCATCTATGCTCGTCTCCTTTAGCTGCTACGTTATGGTAGTACAGTATTGGCTAATGTTCGAATGATGCGTCAGCGAAAGAAAATTCGGCTATGTGTCTAATATGTGTGACTGGGACGGTGAAGAGTGTGGCGACATTTGGATTTACAAAGCCCTGCATCAGATCCAAGACATTTCAAGGTCTTGCAGGACCGTGCCGTATGCGACCATCTCACATATTCGCACACCCTATTTAGCCCTCTTCACTACATTGCTAAGCCAAGATGTAGTGCAGGTCCTAAAATTGTCATTTGGTCAACTGCTTGCAAGTTGACTTAAGGCTATACAAGAATCCCGCGTAGGAAACCCCCTCCTCCACGTTCAAACCTTCTAGTAGAATGCCTAGTATCTACCCTAAAACAACCTTGAATGAACTACCCTATGCGGCTTTGGCCTTCTTTCTGCTCTAGAGATAGTTATTCACGTTCTCGATCTACTTTTTTTCTAAATCATTTCGAGTGGCAACAACAGCAACGGCATTTGTTTCTAACGAACGAAAAAACGGGTCGTTATGGTTGCAGTCGCCTCCACCAACGACCGAGCCGAACGTGTGCCGTAAGAACATCATAAAGTACTTGGACTCAGTGCTGACTCGGCAGTTCTTCACAGAAAGAAAGAAACAAGGTAAACGTCGAGTGCGCCTTTTGGTTAAGGCCGAAACCCGGACCTAGCGTGAGCTGCGAAGTCGAGCTAGCACACTCTTGCACGCGGTCCTTCGTTTTCCTTTTCCCCTTTTATTCTCTTGTGATTCTTCGGTATGCTGATGATGCAGTAGTGAACCGAACGGAAAATTGGAGAAGTCGGTAGACATTGGAGACCTCAGACGAACGTAACTTTTAGGGGCTGGTAAGTTAAAGATTGCGTGCGCTGGAGCAGAAGCTATGGGGAGGAGTGCACTTATGGCAGGTAAGCAACAGAACTGGTCGTAAGTACCGCCGATGAACCTATAGGGTGGCCCCCTACTTGAAAACGTCATCAGCGGAGGCAGCTGTTGCTGCGGTAGCAGCAACACTACTGGCAAATAGGCGCCTGTAGCTAGAGAAACCGAGCTGATCTTTCCTTCACGTATCTGAACCTTCTTTTTGCCATATGGTACTGGAAAACAAGACAGAAAACGACCCGAAGGTCATAGTAGTGCTATAAAGAGCAACGAAGGCGGGGCCAGTCGACGCGAGAACAAAACCAGTGAAACTTGTGCCAGCACAAACCGCAGCTACTATTTACGAGGGCATAGCAAGGATAGGGACGTCTTTGAGATTCATGAGGTTACCGTTTGTGACCCACCTGATTGACTCAAATCAGGTAAACTAACAACGTCACATGAAAAGGCTACCGGCTTAGCAAATCTGACCCCGCTGCTAAAATCGGCAACGAAGTACAGTTCCAGCAACCGACCCATTGGATGAGTCAGTCTCCGATCTCCAGTGGGTGACCAGACAGTCGAGCGCTTCGAAACAAAGTCCGCAAAAAAAATTTCTTTGGCGTCCATCCCAAGCGATTCCATTGACGGGTAGTAGAATTGTGTAGAATGAGCAAAACATTAATCGTTTCTATAGATGCCGTTGTTGTCGTCGATTTCTACTATTCGACCAGCTACTATATGGATGGCTTTGTTTCGTGCGTCTAGTGGGTTATCCTATGGATATCATTTTTCTGGTCGCATTACCATTCCGGATAGTGCTAGGACAGACCAAGAAAACCATGGAAAATGGCAGTCAAAACGAGTGTATCTTTACATAGGAGAGACAAGTTGCGGGCACAACAAGATTGATCCATTGGTTACTGATTCAGCTTTTGAGTCGGTCGCTTGCCTCGGCTGCTACCTATTAGCTTGCCTTGTGTCCTATTCTTTCGGTTTTCTTGCTCAACTATCTTATTTTCGACGCTATTGTAGTTACCGATGCTGTTCTCTCCATTGCACTCCTTTCACGTCGCAATTTTTGCTCGTTTGCCCCACTACTGAACGCGAGATTGACCCGGATTACGTATTCCCCGAGGAGGCGAATTTCGACGCTAATAGAGGAAGACCAAAATAGCTGTAGTCGTAAATATAGGTCGGCCGTGTAATTTGGTGTCTAAAAGAAGTCCTAAAAGAAGATGGCCTAAGACTTTGTCGTTTTACAGTAACTGAAGTGCATAAAACAGTCGCCGGTTGACGTGGCTAAGTCCTGCGCAATGGCGATACTATAGGCAAGTTCAAAATCTACTTGCTCATTCGCTATAATATGGTTTGTAGTTGTTGGGTGCCGCTAATGTTGTTTTCTCCTCCTTTACATCGAAGAGAGGCATCGTACTATGTGTCTATCTATTGTAATGCTACAAAGTACCACTTCGTTGGCATATAAAAATATCTAAAACATTTAAGATTGAACAGGCCGTATCGCGCTCGATTCGTGCGCTCAAATTTGCGGACCACCACTGCCTTACTATTTTGTCGGCTGCTTGTCTATTGAACTGACTAACTGTATTTCTTTTAAGCTTCTTAGCATGGTCCTGCTGGTCGCTCGTCGATCGGCCTGTCTATTAGGTAAGCAAAAGCCAATTTCCTCTACAGGGTGTATTCTTCTGATGCTGCTGTTGCTGTTGTTGTTGATTGTTGTTCCTCTCGTACCTTATCAATTGATGCTCGCCTCTTCGACGCGCTCTACCCCTATTTAGATAACAGCCCGAAGCGTCCTATAAGCCAGCGTAATAAGAACAGCAACGATTTCTACTCTTATCAATAATAGACCACCATTGCAGCAGTAATAGCCTATTGCTATAGGCCAAGCGAGCCCTGTGCCAGCATGATCAACGTAACCGCTCGCGAGCCAACGGACGAGCGACCTCCCGCGCAAATGTGCGGATTACACAGAAGCATTACTAATCTGTTATAATCTGTCCGAACGATAGATTGGGTTCTGCGTTCAATATCCTGCGGTTTGGCCAGCGACCGGCAATGCCGCTGCCGTCGCTGCTGCATTCAGCTGCAAACAGCTAAAAACCAGAAGCCAGAACCTTTTCGGTAGCAGCTTTTCCTATCGTTGGTCACCCCCTCCAGCAGAAGACTATACATCTATTACAAAACTCCGTTTTCATTATAACGCTCATGGCTACGCTAATGACGATGATGACTTCGTTGCTTGCGCTGCTGGCGATCGCAGTGACCAACATCGATGCGATGATGCTAAGCGACTGCTGAAACTAATGATAATATTGAATAATAAGTTCGATAGCGCAATGAATTAATAACTTGGTAATGCGCGGGTAATTTGAAAATGCTGTCTGCAATTTTATCGTTCGCTTATACCTTTTCTTCGACTCTTCTGCTCGCACTCGTTTTCTATTCTTCTTAGCCTTTATTTTTTTCGATGCGCTTTTAGCTACCACTACTTGTACTTGGTGAACAGTTTTCTACTCGGTCACACTTATCATAGGGTTTCCTTGATCGAGTTGCTTGAAACGATCCAGACGGTGACAAAAAACCAGGCCGACGCCTTCTTCTGGCCACCAACTTCTGTCGGCGCAGCGGCGATGCTATCTGGAAGCAAAGGCTTCAAACGCTACACCGGTAGACATTTTTGTCGGCCGTCGCGCTTGCTGCGAGCCATTGTTAGCGTTGGCGCTACAGCAGATCTTGTCAGTGATGGTGCTGTACTGCTCGTGATCGGAAAAAAGCGGGTCGATCTGTCAAGGTGATCCTCGAACAGCGGGGTAAAAATCGGGACAAAAGGGAGCAATATGAGAAACGTGCAGCTAGTGACTCTCTCACTTGTTTCAATGAGTCGGCAGAAAACGATGGACAGTGAGATAGAACGAGGGAGCTATGGAGACGAATGGGTGTACCGGGAAAAAACGATGTGGAAAAGAAAGCAAGCAGCCACCAAAACTCCACAACTAACCACACGTCGAATAGGGAAAGCACAACCAAAATGGAAGTGGGGTAGCATCAATAGACTGCAACCTTCGTACAGTCGTCACCCTCGCGTGCTACTACTACTACTGCTGTTGCTGAAACGCCAAAGGGACATAGCGAAGCCTCAGAAAACTAGAACGCTGTAGCTGTAGTAATGCCAAGATTGAATTAATTTCGAGTCGTCTTTCAGTTGACGGTCAACCGTAAACGCCGTTGGGCTGCTGTGGGTGAGTGAAGGATCATAGAGAGTGACCCCCGAGCCATCGAAAGCAGTAAGTCCAGCCTGAGGGCAACGGTGGTGACGTCTTAAGTCACAATGGTCCGAGACGAGTGGCACCAACCCTCCACAACCTAACCGACTCTCCGCTTGAGCGAATGGCAAATAATGGGGGCAGCTGTAAGAACAAGGTTTGCTGGCCTCAGTCTAGGACACAAAACGCCGTCTAGGAAAAAGCAAGACGTGGTAGAGTAGGTCGAAACCGTTCAGCCTTTTTGGCCCCTATTTCTAGCCTTTACTAGGATTCCCCCGGGGCGGATTTGTCAAGATAGGCCGAGAGCGATTGCTCCTTGTACAGCATTCCTTGGGCCTCCTTTACAACGCCTTTCACTAGGCTGCCGTTGCGAGTCCCATTATCGTGAACTGCTGCTACTTATGCTGTCCGCAAAGGCAGACAAAACGGGACACCAGATAGTTTGCCAGAGTTCACTAGGTGGCTTGCTTGCTTACTTCGAAGAAGCGACTCGCTTTCGCAATTAAAACAACACAAGCGTCCTGCAGCAAATAAAACTGCTATCACTGCTCCTGCTAGGCTAGATAACTGTGCGCGACATTTGCCCATGGGGACGGAGACAACTGAAGAAAGGGACAGGAATGATTCTAAAGTCCGTCCCTCGTATTGCATCCTGACTTCGTTGTCACGGCGGACGTCCAAACCAGTGCTGCCCTGCTGTTGTTGTTGTGCTCCTTTTTTTCTCGAACTTCGAATGAGTATGGAATGAGGGACTGTGTTGCTCCTCGAGTCGAAAACTCCTTTCTCCTGGCTTTTGAAATCCACTGATGTGAAAATCATCGGATTGCTTGTATTCAGTCGAGTCGGTCGCAGCCCTCGCAAAGCTTTACGGTTGCCTGCGTTTCGCAAGCGTTTTAAGAGCTTTTAGTCTGCCGTTACTGTTGCTATTGCTGTGGCTTCTGAAAGCCCAGACAGCAATCGTTTCGCCGGTCGGTCGGTCGGTCGGTCGGTCTGTCAAGTCGGTCAGAACACGCTAGTTACATCCACGATAGGACGAAGTAGTCGGAGGACGGTGACATCCATTCAGGGCTCCCACAAGTACGCAACGGTGAAATGATGACTTAAAGGATTCAAACGTTTCCATCCTCGTAGTACGCCCACACACGTCCATTCATTGGCACCAGCAGTCGTTCTTGCCTCGCCAGTGACAGGCTATCTGGCCGCTACCAGTGTTTGGCCTGTCACATGTCCAGATCCTTTGGTTGTATCACTAGAAGGGTCAATAGTGAATATACTATACAGATACCATAAACACACTGTAGCTAGCTAGACAACGTGTTGGGTTTCGAGGACGGCCTCTGTGGCGTCGTCTTTAGTAGAACAGGTTTTTCGAGACAGGAGCATCGGAAGTCGTTCATGTCCTGCTTGTCCTTTGATCGCCTTTTTCTCAGCAGGTTCTGTCGACTGACTCTTTCACGGCTGGCATGTTCTTCCAGCAGTCAGAGCAGGGGCAGCAGTGTTAGAGGGAGATTCATTGATAACACTGACTCGTCTGGGTAGTCTCGCCCCCCCGTTGTCAGCTGCCAAGTCGACTTCTAGCACTAGCTAGCCAAGTCGACTGCTATTCATAGTGAATATAGAAGTTCCATCGTGGGATGATAGCACCGCTTGATCTACCATTACTGCGTCGCTGTACAGCCTGTCTTCGGCGCCGCCTTTGGTGGTCCGTTGTTACTGCAATCTATGGTCAGCATCTACATAATTATCATGTTCACGATCAACGTCATTGTAGTGCTCACTCTCGCAGACTTGTAAGGTTGAATTGTGTACGTATATTTACAGAGAGAATTGTTCGTATTACGGTACCGTGCTGGAAATTGATGCGAGGCCCAATGCTCTCTCCTGCATGTAGCATCAGCTTAACCAAGAGAGCTGTTCTGGGCTGGTGCATCAAAGTTCAATGAACATGAACGCTTCAGATAGAACAGGTGCCTTCTGCTCATTTCCGAAAACACTTTATTAATATTCTCGTTTATTGTTCCCATCTGGCTTGCTAGGATAAGCGTCTATATCTATCACTCGTCTTCTATGATGTATTGGAATAGTTTGCTTTTATTCTTACCACGCCGGTTGCACACTGTCAACCGCTGTTACTCAATACAACTGGCCATCGTGGCACCAGATTTTGTTGCTAGTACGAGAGCTGGCTAAGCTTCAGTCGGTGATCATGCCGATGAATGGAACCGAACTTTATTCTGCTCAGAGCTAGCTGGGATGCCGCTTCTTTGGCTGTCTCCTGACGACGAAGTCGTTGCTGACGTTTCCCGCTACATTGATTTTTATTGCGCTTCTCATACGTACGATACGGCGACAGATACGGTAACTACAGAAGACTCGCAGCTGGTAGGTGGCTGCATGCGAGCTGCTGCGGTGGAATCTATCGGACATCAGCGTAAACTGCTACCCGAACAAGACGAAGGAAGGATGAAGAGCTGGTCAAGGAATAAGGGGTGGTGAACTAGCTGACTGGCTGGCTGGCTGGCTATTTCCACAACAGGAAATGAAAACCCACTGGAGCAGTTGTGATGGACGGGCAGAGAAATCCAAGCCCGACGTCTTTTTACGCTATTACGGTAACTATGCTATACATTAGGCTATAGACACACGCGCGCATGCACACGCACACACGGAAAAGAATCGAAAACGAGAACGTCGAAGGAACGGTTCTGAACATGCAATCTATAACACTACATAGGCAATTCCGGTGCTAGCAGAAAGAGCGTCTCGATACGTCTGTACGCATCAAAAGCTGTGCCTGTCTCGAGAGCTAATGAAGGTCAGAGGGCGCATCCGAAGCAAAATAATCAGCGACTTCAATAAGGAGTTGCCACCGATGGACCGATCGAAAACCATCACAAAAGTGGTACCGAGTGATTGCACCGAAATGGCAGAATGGAGTAGAAGTATCATAATGCAGACCCTGAGAATATCCTATGATTACATACGAACATATCAAACTCTTTAATATCTTATGATACGATCACACCATAGAAATAGAGTGGGAATATAACTGAAAAAAGGAGAAGAGACCAAAAGAGATGGGCACGGATCATTTAGAACGATTCTTACTCTGGTAACAGTGCTTGCTTTGCGCACATTATTTCCGTCAATATCCATGGGAACTAGGGGCTGGACGAAGCAAAAAATAGCCATGCATCTACCTTCTGCTATTAGGGGACCGAACATGGCAACGCCGCCGGCTGAAAGCCGAGAGAAAAGTGTCGCTAGGGACATCACGACGGTGGCAATCGGTGAAAATGCCTAATGCATCGTGCCGATCCGATAGCATTGTTTCCGTCGCGAACTAAGTTAACAGTGGCGATAGGGATGCCCAACCGTGCATCGGTTAACCGACGACATTATGACTCCGTTTTCAAAGAAGCGGGCAAATGAGAGCTGTCGATTGGCACAAGTTGCATGAATTGTGCTATAGTTGCGGCTGTCTTCATAGCAGCAGAAGCCTGGGAACTTTTGAATCGCGCGGGAAACTTAGCGACAACTCCATCTTCGTCATCAGACGACAGTGTTGGCAACAAAAGAACGGACGGTCGGCGCACCACAGACACACACACACTGACATGCACAAGTGTTATATGAACATAGACATTGAGAAGGCGGAAACGAAGCCAAAGCATACTGGCATGTTTAAAAAAACTAAGATGCGTCTCATCGACGGATCGACGAATGAGCTACGGCCCTCCTACTGCCAGAAAGAACTGCATGCTGCTACTATTACCTAGTACCTAGAAAAATGGCCGATGGGGATATTGTGATGATGATTAGGATCTGTGACCAAACATGACGTCGACGTTAATTACGACCATATCACCTCTTGTTGGAGGCTGTTGATAGAAACCAAGTTCGGGCAATAGGCCATGGTTATTTATCTTGTTGTTGTTACTGCTGCTGTTATACAATAATTGTTGTCGCCTACAAGGTTGCTTCGAGTAAAGTGCAAGTTATCCCTAAGAAACAGCAACAGAAGCAACAGATGGGAGGCAACAGAAGTTCAAGCAGATGCTACCGCTTTGTTAGCGATAAGTATAATCACCGGGCCCTAGACGGGAAAGCATTAAGACACAAACGTGTCCGACAACGTGAGTAGAACATCTCTCATCTTAGCAACACCAAAGTGATCATTACCTCAATGATGATTGCGGCCATTGTTCTATCATTACTCATACGGTAAGGTCTTATCCACGCATGTTAAAAAATGTTACGTGTCGATGGCGGCTGTATAGCGTCCCTTCGGTACCAAGCATCGTACCAGGACATGTATCAACGGCATTTGGCCAAGTGTCCTTTTGGCTATCGCTTGCCAAAATAAATCATGTATCAGTGGTGGTGATTCCCACACTGACAAGTCAAAGGCGAAAAACAGAGGCAAGACCGAGCTCGCTATCAAGGTGGTTCTAAAGTTAACTTTGAAAGAAGGGTGATCACGCGAGCGCTTGAATAGCGTTGCTTCATGGAGCTTCGCGGCCAGCAGTTATCGGTGGCCTGCTTATTGGGTTACTTGGTCTATTGGCCTTCTGCCGAATAACGACTGGTCAGAAACTGATCCCCCACTCTTCTACTGATACTGGCTCGGTCGTCAGCCCTGACGCGGTCGGTAACTGAAGTTCGCTACTCGAATGTGATCATGGGTCCTCGAATGGTGCATAGCTACATATGTGAGCGTTAAACTAGCGCGTAATTTAACGATGACGAGTTAGTAACTTAAATTCCATAGACTTCCACCCGCATATCCTGTATAGAAGATGCGTGTAGGGAGTTGAGCGTTACTTGACTCAAGTATTTAACAACATTAACAAATTACTATCGTGCCGTTTCAATCACTTTGTCGTTGGCTTGTGAACAACCACAGCGTGCCGTCGCCGCTCGTTTTTTTTGTTTCGTCAGCTTTGAGAGAAAGATAGGACCACTAAAAAAGGACTTTACACGATACAAGGAGTCTCATCGTCCACTGTCTCTCTGCTCGTTGTCCCTGATAGTTATTAATGCTTGATTTGCTCGCACTTTTTCTCTTCTCGAGTCGGCCGACTGTTAACTACTAATAAAATGTTGTCACATGTTTAACGTAAATGTCCCTTCTGTTAAGGAAAAACGGATGACTTGGAGAAATTTTAATTAGTAGGTCTAGCTAGCAGATTCTACTAGCTAAAGCAAATAACAGCTTGGAAACGTCATCTTATTAACTTTAATTGGAAATCGATGAATCACTTGAAGGCCGTCAAAGGCCGGTATCACCTGGACAGGCCCAGCAACGATTGTGCTAGCTTGCAACGGGAGCAATGGTACGACAATCAGACGAAGTAACTGATCTTTGATTTTTTTACCCTTCCTGTAACTTCTAAGGGTGTACGAGTATATGAAAGTGCACGATTTCTTGTGATCGAAGTATATGGCAATGTTCATTGATTGGCTATCGGTAGAAGTCGTATGCCATATCTCCTGCGAATATAATCGACAGATCTCCAATCAACACTTCACACGACATTCAGGGGCGTCTGCTTCATTTCTAGAGGCGTTTCATTCGTCACCACTAAATAGCTGCTGGCAAAGCTTTCACCATCGATTTTTCTTTTCTGATCCTTTTGCCTCCTCGATGATAGTGATCAAATCAGTAAACAGCAAGGGTCGAACAGGCCTGATTGTAGATGCGCCGGGTAAGATGACGGGCTACTTGTCGATCGGGCTTCTTGCTTTGGCTTGTTGTGGTCCTCTGCGATGTTTTCTTCGTCGTCAACAACGCGCTATCGTCGCCTTCAGTGTCTCGATTCCGAACTAACTCAACCAGACCGAACTAAGGACTGAACGATCTGGGCCCAGCCCGTAGCCATCTGATAAAGCGTCATGTGTCCTACTGTTACATACTACTGCTTTTAGCGTTTAGTAACGAGAGATACGTTACGGCCGTGTCCTGGCGCGCCGGACGCATCATAAGATGAAAAGCGACGGAGATAGGTATGCCCGCCAGTGCTGATATCGTGATGACTAAATGCCTATCCGTATCTCGAATTTTGCTGTCATGTTACTTTGTTTTGGATATGTTTGAATAGGGCTTCGGATTGGCCGGTATATCTGATATTGCCGTCCTGTGAACCAGCGCTCGAGAATAGCTTCGGACAACGCGCAGGCCAAACGTTTGCCTGCCAGAGGCTCAGATGTCTGTCTTTTTTGTCTCGGTACTCAGTCATTTACTATGTGTTCGAGGAGAACGGTTCTGCTTGGGAACTACAGCCGGCAGGGGAGCAACACGTTTATTCGGTAATAGGCAGATTGGTAGATAGCCTGCAACGGTATTCTCAAAATACTCGAAACACTTATCCTCTGACTAATGATACGATCTTTTTGTTGATTTCAGGTAAGTACTGCGACGTAGCTCAAATTCCACTTAATATACTCGGATATTTTCTCAAGGCTAGTATTACAACTTAGCCACAACATGAAGGCCGTATAGGATAACCGTCACAGTCGTATGTATACAGATATGCATATAAATACACATATGTAAACATCCTACTCGCTATACTATGAGCTTTTTCGGGTGTCTTTTCCACACGCTAGGCTCCCTCCACAATTCGCTGGAGGGCGCATTTCGGATCCGTCTATGGCAGCTCTGGAGGCATCCGTTATACACTAGCGTATACTAACTTCGACGACGATAGACTATCATCAACACTCTATTGATACATACAAGTCATAACACTAAGTATCTAGCACGGAAATGACCAGCAGCCCATACATGCATGCATAAAAATGCGCATAAAAGATTCGGCCCAGGCTCGCTTGAATAGCCAAACAAGCTAGCTAGTACATACGAGCAGGCGCACTGGTGAATAGGCAAATTGGCCTTGATACTCACGACTAGCACGACCTTATTCGATACATGCTCACTGACGAGCTCAGCTTTATCCCTACGGAATTGTTTAATCAGGATTTTTCATGTGGCACGACCCTCACCATAGCACTCGACTAACCAAGAGCGGCTCCGTCGTCGTTGTTGTTTTGTCTGCTGCAGCTTATGATGCTTTCCCGTTTCGCTAGGGCGGGGTAGCGTGTCGGGCTCCTCTGCCCTCCCTCTCCGAGCGTCGAAGTTCGCACAGGCACGCTGGGATGTCCGCTCGATGCAGAGGTATGGCCGAACGGATTCGCCCATAGCCGCCGGGATAGGAA
The DNA here is from genome assembly GCF_002532875.2 of Varroa jacobsoni. Classification (NCBI taxonomy): domain Eukaryota; kingdom Metazoa; phylum Arthropoda; class Arachnida; order Mesostigmata; family Varroidae; genus Varroa; species Varroa jacobsoni. Next base: position 78,829 of record NW_019213808.1, on the reverse strand, counting down.
CCAGAAAAGCCGGATCGAGCCGAATTTTCTTTGCATAGACATGAACCTACATGAGGCTGTTTCCGGTTGCAACGCGGTAGCAGGCAACCAAGACTCGGTTGCACTGCTGCCCAGTGCTCGCCCGGCCACTGGGGGTGGCACTGTGCTGGGTCCCGTGTGCAACTATAATCGTGTACAGCAATACAAATCAGCATTTTTATATTCGGTGTATACGGCTTCCATTCTGAGCTTTCTTCGTCCTGCATTTACCATTGCTTCGCTTAGCCTGCGCCTGCCTCTACGCCTACGCTTCCTGGCCTTGCTAAGCTTCTTCCGTAGGCTTTCATTTTTTTCTACTTGCGAACTCTACTCGATGGCTCTCGTTGCCCCCGTTCACGTCCGGCAGACGACTTCAATTGAAGATAGATACGTACACAAGTCGAGCAGAACCTGCTGTCAAAGCTACTCGGTACAGGGAAAGAGCCAAAGGGAGATACGATAACGAACCGTATAAGGCAAAAGTAGTTAATATCTAAAAATTATGAGACGAAGGGTAGAGGCAGCCGAGGATCGGCGGGAAAGTGGTCGTTTCTTAACTACTATTCCTAGCAACCGCTAGGACCTGCTACAACTTCGACTAATGATCGGGTCAACAATACGGATACTATAACAGACAGAATGAAGAGTGTCGAGGATCGTAAAGCGGCGTGCGCGCAAAATGCAGATATGAATTGACACTACGGGGCGGGATCGGTGGGGAATCGTCAATAATAAATCGTGTGGACAAAGGAAGCAAACCAAGTAGGCGTTCGTGCCGCGCGAGAACGGAGCAGTATTCACTATAGCAAATGTGTACATGTTATTAGATGACTGAAACGTCCCATTGTTTTTACACTGCCTTTTTTTCACATTTACCATTTGTACATCTTTACTCGTTCAGCCTCATGCTGCCTCGCATCACCTACCTATTCATAACAATTCTAATCGCATATGCTTCTACACAGTAAGATCTAGTAGCTAGCTTGGGCACCGTCAAACGGCTTTTACGAAAACACGGCCCATTTCTACATGACAGTCATCATCTGTGTTTGTACATTTTTATCATGAAACATACAGCTGCATATTTGTATCCGTCTGCTCTATCACAAACCGAGTATATAACGATTTGTCACTCCCACGAGCCGTTTCGTGCATCGTCCCAGCGAGCAGCTACCTGTCGACGCCTAAATTCCCCCTTTTCCTGGAGAACATTTTAACAGAGTAGCATGGCTCTAGTAAATGAACAACATGGCACAGCGACACTAGTTTAAGCGATGAGCAAAATAACTCCAGCGTTTCTCTGGGCACGGGCGAGCTCGAAGAAATCAATACACGCAACAGAATGATGACTTCACTCGGCGTAGGCGTTTCTGCGCGGTGATGACGAGGCCTTGACGGCCACGGACGGTTATATTGCATTTACTTGTGCAGCTCTTGTAGCTGCCGCATGTCAATTGATCCCTGTGAACAACAGCAAGCTGCTTCTACTGGGCACGGGTCATTACGCAGCGAAAGCAGGACAGGGAGGGCATTTCGTCGTCTAGACCTACTGGCTAAATCGTTAGCTCTCTCAGTACTGGACTGCTGGCTTCATCCACCAAGAGTTCGATGGAATTGGGACCAAGCAGCGCTTACGGGATCTGCACTCTGCGGTAAAGCCGGCAACTGCTACGAAACTATCACGGCGATAGCAACCGTAGAGGGATGGAGGGATCTTCTAGCAGTGGAAAAACAGGGCAGAGGAAAGCTCCTCCCGAGACTCAAGGCGGAGAAGTAGGTGGCCGTGGAAGAGGAAACACCACAAAAGATCGAAGAAATCGGGCAACCAACCATATGGAAACAATATTCGTTCCCGTTGCTGCTGCTGCTGGAGTCAACTTCTCTTCTGCTTACTGACCAAGTTGCTTCTTATGTAGACCTACTGCTTTTGTCATGGCATCTACTGTCCGGGATCGAGTGAGTATGTCCCTGCGTGGACCTGCCGGATCTTAGCCCTTACACGCTCGTCCACCCTCTCGTTGCAACCACAAAGCATACCTTATATACTAGTGTATAGCACGGCATAGTCCTAGCCGATGATGATTCTGTTCTTCTAACTGCTGTGGGTCTATCGGAGCAATTCGCTTTCAACGAAAGCATGTTGTAGCGTGGAACAGTTGTAGTGCGCTGATGGGATGCGAAGCAACGCGTCGGTGAGGTGTGCGGCATCTGGTGACAGACAGTACAAAAACCGCATAACGCGCCCTTACAAGCACGCATGCATATTGCCAAACAGCGCCTACGGTAATGTACATATTCCATTTTAATACAGAGTTACTGTTGATACCGTGCTGCTATTACTACTAGGTCCACTCAGGGCTGATGCGTTTTTACTGCGTCCCATGTTGCACGATCGCAGGAACGAGACAGCTTGCCATTGTCTAGTTACTCGACGCCCGTTATCCTTTAGGCGCTAGCTGGCCAATGTCGAATGTGAATGTGTCGCATTATCTGGCGCAGTGCAGCATAGACTGGTGTTGCTAGCTAGGGCCAGACAAACCCATTATATACTTTATAGGGTTTACGGTCGATGGGATATGGTCCTGTACGGTCTGTGCCGCCGCCACTGCTGCTGCTGTTTTGGGCGTCTCGCGCGACTGACCCGAAGATGATCAGTATGCACCATGAGTCATGCCACTCTCTCTAATGCGATGTTTACTTTAGCGCAAGAAGGAAGGCGAAACGAAAATGGAAGAGCAGGGGAGGTACGAGCTGGTCATTGGCCATGTTTGCTTACTCGGTATTAGGATGCTATATAGCTTGGCGAATATATGCCATAGCGAAAGCCAGCTATATCGAACGGATATTTGGTGGGAAGCGTCTCGTTATAGTTTGGATACAAGTGATCCATTGGCAGAACCGCTTTACTCTCAAAGTTTACAGCAATGCGTGCTATTGGCGATAGCAGCAATTACGTGGGTAGAACGACGGATGCAAAGAAGTGGCATATTGTAATACTGCAGACGCAGAGAGTGGCGTTTTTTCACTGAAATCTACTTGAAGGTGCCGCACGTGCGCAAAACCGATTTGAATATTTTCGACAATGAGAAGGCGGAAGGCCGAACGTACGCAATGTATTTATACATACTAGGACCACAAAGCGGAAAATGGCTTGGGTTGGTACAACAGGATAGCAGAAGAAAAGAGCCGATAGGATTCGGGAAAAAAACGAAAAACTATGAAAACTTTAAACAGTAGACCAACGCTTGCAACTTTGTAGGTTTACGTGTAGGGGAACGTTGTGGGCGAACACATGTGGGCATAAAGAGGTTTAGAACTAGCTAACAAAGTCAACATCATTATGATCCGTATGATGAAGCGAATTCGATGAGAATCCGTATTTCAGCTATACATATGAGCCTAAACCTATGTTGGCCACGAATCATCGCCGACGACGAAACTACGCAACAGAAACAGCAGCAAGGACTTACCATCTATCTAAAGGCACGTTCCTGTATTTATTTAATTAATGTGATAGCAAATAGCTCAAAAGCTGAACACGATATTTTTTTCACAGTCCTATGTTTTCTGTCTCGGAATATATATATATATATATATATTCGCTTTTTACGTAACACGTTTTTTGTATAATGATATGTATATAGGGTGTGTCATATATCGGTACGTATAGGTATTAACGCTATTTCATAAGTACTCTCTAGCTTCTTTCTTCGCCACGGGAGCCTCGAGCACAGATCGAGTGCTTTGCTGTAACACGCTCAGTGTAGGTAATTCGACTGCTGGTAAAAGCGATGCCACCGGACTCAGCCCGAGGGAGGATTCGTTTTTGTCCGAATCGAGGCCGTCGTAGGAACGACGGCAGTAATAGAGGATGAACGGCCGATGCCGCTGGCAGATGACGTTCAGCTGAAACGGACAGGCTCTTGCTGGCGCGCGGCTTCCTAGGCTCTCTAATCCGCATCAAAAATAGCCCCCCTTCTCTCACCTTCCCAGCCCCGAATCCCCCGTGGACTCTCACTCTTCTGAGTGTTGTTATGGCCCTACCACCTCGCATTACCATTTTGCTAGCGAGTCAACCAAGCAGTCAGCGACCCAGTTCATTGCCGTCGGCCAACTCTCCTGAGGGCTTACGTAATCCGAATATGCTGGCAGTCGCGATATCGGTAGCTGTGACTGCTCGCACACCACCGGCGTCGGCAGCGCGAACAGTGAGTGGATGAGTGCTGCAGCGGTAAAAAAAAAGCAAAGATTCGCTTTAGCTTTGTCTGCCGATATTTTCCTGCCATTGGCGGCAGCGTTCTAACGCGGCGCTTCTGCCAATAGAGCTGCTCGGGCCACTACTGCTGCCCAGGTCACCGCATCTCCAATGTGCATTATGGTAATCCTTAAACATAACAGTATGCTGGCCTGATCGTACCCGATGGTTTCTGCTACGCGCGGTACGTGCTACGTGCACTGCTCCGTGTGCCTATGCAGAAAAGGCCGACCGACGCCAATAGAGAGCGTGAGGTAATAAAGGCGCAGAAGAAGAGCGGTGTGCCAAAACAGATAAGTCTGGACAACACATGCCGCCGCCGCCGCCACTTCCACTGAACACGGTTAGCAGGTACACGAAATCGCGTCGATAACTTGATCCATTTTGTTGGACAGCGATGTGCGGTTGTCAGTATTTTCTTGCGTTTCATTTGTTCGTCAGTGGAGACACTTCGCGATATAAAATGCTTTACAGAAGGCGTACTATTGGTCAAAAATACATCGGTAACTGTGTAATGGAACTCACTAGTATGCCCGTGATGACTTGCTGTTTAGAATTTGAGTATGAAGTGTTTCTCGGTAAGATCAGTTTGAGAGAATTTTCGTCCAGACTTAACAAAAATGTAGGGAAAAGATCTTCAGTGATGTTTACATTTAGTCGAGATAAACGCAGCATATACACGGGTCCATCTGGTCTATGACCGACTTCTCGTCCTGTAACCGGAAGGACGCATTCGACCTGTGACATACAGGTACTTCTGCTCTCACAGGTGGGACTGGTTATCAGTGGCTCGCCTCGACTCGCTTCTTAACTCCTCAGGGTTCTGTCGAATAAAACCATTTGTTTAACAAGCAGCCTAGACCCAGTAAGCAGATTAGTTTTTCTCGTACGTTCTCTTTTCGGCTTCTCATAGAAAATTGCAGGCTGTCTCTGCTGTGTTAGAAGCTCGTCGAAATCCCTCTCACGAGTGCGAGCGAGTCTTCTTTTACTGAGCTCTGTCTATTTGTCGACGACGGACCAAAACCAGCTTTGATAGAGGCGCAGACCTTGTCGGCTATAAGGCCTGAACTCGTTTTTGTAAGCCACATACTGGTTCCTTAGGGGTTACTCCTAGGCCACTTTGTGTCTGTCGCTCTGATACTTCTGCGCCACTACCGCCCGTCATCCGCCGTAAGACGCAACGCAAACAGTGGCCAGCTGGCCACGGTCGCAGGTGGCGGGTGATACGATGCGACACTCCGCGCCTATGACCGAAGTTGACCGGCAGGCGGCATCCCAGAGAAGCCCAAATCCGCTACCTACCGAATCAATCTAGTGGACCAAATTCAACCGTTCTTACAGACACTTGGCTAGTCCATGCACTCGCGTTCGCTATAGGCCATCATCACACCTGATCGCTGCTGTTCGCGTTTTGTTCGATCGTGCTGCTTATTGGCCGCCTTCTGTCTTGTGTTCCTGTTGCCTCCAACGCGAAGCTATGTTGTCATGGAACAGAAGGGTCTGCGTCAAATCAACAAACGAACTTAAGCACTACTTCTACGTTCCTTGTCTGATCCCCAAGAAAACAGAGGGCGTCAAGGCCTTCGACAGGCCAAAGTATTTCTAGTATTCGTCAGTCCTGTTTTCGCTTGTCGTCGTCTGTGTTTGTTGGCCTCAGATAAGCCTCTGTCATTGCATATTGCTACGTTCGATTCAACTTGTTGCTGCTACTGCTGCCGACGACGATAAACACGACGAAGATATCAATAGAAATAGCGAGTGTTCATGGTAGTATCCTTTCGGATAGCAGAGGATCTGCGTTGTCAACGCCGACCAACAGCTTTATTCTCGATATATGTGCAACATTCGTATACACTCAGAAGTCTCCAGTACACGTTCATGTATTTCTCATATGGGCAATTCGAATCGAGGGAGAGCAAGCAGCCGAGTTCGCGATTTGCTTGCCGTTATTTTCACCGCGTTACCGCATTCGCATGCATTCATATGGACCGAAACGCTCCGGCCGTATCGAGACACCTAGAGTCTATTCTCACATACTTATAAGGATGTGCGCATATACGTGGAATATATTTTCCTCTCAGGCAAAGATGCAGATACATGTTGTTCATCGTGCCATGGGGAGTCTCCAATAGCAAAATGCGTATAGACCACAGAGGTTCGTACATAAAAATAGTATCCTCGGTTTTGAAATATGCTCATCCAAACGTTCTAGGATCAATTCGTCGAATATAGTAGTCGGGTAGGCTCGCTGCGGCTAATATTAAAATCGCCTGTTTCCGTAATTCCTGCCTTCCTAAGGCAGATATAATACACGGACACAGAGAACTATGACGGTGGACGTAACATCGGTACTACTTCGTAACACCCGTGACTACTACCATCTTGAAGCTTGTATTGGGCAATCTGCGGCCTGGCGCCACGCGATGGCAGGCGTTTAGCTAGCTGGATAAGCCAGGCCAATTTGCACGGCACAATAGACCCTATCCTCAGATTTGCCCTGCATTTTGTACCCTCTACGACTGTCTGTCTGTCTGTCTGTCTCTCTTGCGCATAGAGAAAATCTGACCCTATTCCCTTTGCAAAGCTTCGTTTCTTGAACTAAATGATGGTCACAACCAGTCAGTTAGCTGATTGTTTGTTTGTTCGATAAAAGCGGAATAATTGCCGGCTGTGAGCCAGAGTTCAACGACTGGAACTTTCTTTAGCATATTGCTGCTTCTTAATTTGGCCTAAACGGCCACCGTCTATGTGTGCGCGTAAAGCCTAGACAGAAAGTGACAAGCCGATTTCACGACATCGTAACTGAAGTGACAACAATATTGGTCCGGTTGTCAATTGTTTTCCTTGCTACAGCTCTGCATGCTGGTTTCGCATTCGTCCATAGAAGCTTCACTCCCAACGGACGTGGAGGTAAGCGACATAACGCGACGGGAGGTTCAGCACCGTTCGATCGATGAACGGAGCCAGCTTAGATCAACACATCGTACGGTTTTTCTTACCGCCGCCAAGACTGCGATTACCCCCTAGCGGTGGATGGTCGGCTAGGGCCGAGGGACAGAAACAGCAGTGAGCAGAGTCAAAGGCAGCAGCAGCAGCAGAACAGATGTTACGCCAGGTAGCGATGCAGCCACGAAACAAAGGAACTTCGTAATAACCGAACGCCGTGGTAAACAACCATGGCACAGCAGCATCAATAGAAAAGCGCAAGGCAAATCCTAGGATTGTCCAATTGGCGGAACAAACAATTTCAGTTTTAGCAAAAGCAAAATCGGTAGCGACGACGAAAATAATAATAATCATAATAGAAGGAGCAACAATCTAGCACCATAACAATGGAACAAGAAACAAGTGATGTATTCACACTTCTTTCGTGTGCCGTACGTGAAGTCGCTTGCCGTAGAAACGCGTTGTTGGGAACGAAGCTGGCGACGAACGGCATCGATTACGATGATAGCGCGTGTCTAGCACTCGCTGCACTAATGCGATGGCCAACTGATAGTAAAGAGATGTGTCTGCATTAACGTTCAGTGGCATCGTTGCATTATGTCACGGCACCGAGACACAATCCTGAAAATTGTTATGGTATAGGGTGGTGTGGAGCTCTAGAGTAACAACGGTCTAAGAGTCTTCGTTGCTAAGAAAGCGTCGATAGATCTGATATGGGAAATTCAAGCAACAGACTGAGGCAGATGGGACAAAGTCTGGAGTGAGCTTTCGCAGTGAAATGGTCGAAGAACATTTCGCCCGAGCGGAAATTCGGTATCATCGGCGTCACAATTCACGGCTAGAATTAGCTATCTATTGTGTTTGTCGAGCATCGGGTGAAAGCTCCCGCCACAGGTGAACCTTTCCGCCGAAACTACAGCGACGTTTGTAGAGGTCGCTGTGGACTGCTTTAGTACGTGGGCTGATCTAACTGTTTTTTGTGGCTTTTCTACTCAGAGCTCACGGATGCTATTATGATGATTGTTACGATTTAGTTTTCATTGTTTGCGAGTGACAAGAATCGGCGGGAATCGACGCCAGGCGAGACGAAGCAGGATGCTGTGGGTTAGAGCGTAGAAAATCTCACTAAGGCAAGCGGACCAATGAAGGACCGAGGGGAAACTTTTGTGTACAGCGATCCATAGACGAAATTTTCTGACGTTGGCTGGCTTCAATCGGTTTGTTCCTCGCGAGGCTGGCTTCGAAATACAGCTGGTTCGTTTTAGCCTTGCAAAAGAAGCGGCACTTTACACTATCACTGATTTCCATCGTAATCTTCTAGACACTCTGTTACACGCACTCTACCCAGTCCAGTGGTAAAATAAATAGCTAGGTACAACTGTGCGATTTGACAGGTAACTGTGTAATCTAGGAGCACGTAACTGACAATGTTCACTAAATAATAGAAGATAGTATAGTAGTAGTAACTACCATCTAAATGCCTATTCATCCGTGCTTTTATATTTTCGCTAATTGGAGATCTTCAAATGTGTCTTAGGGGAAACGCATAAGCGGACCAATTTTCCCTTAGTCCCAATTGACCACAGTCGCGGTGGGAAAATTCGGTGGTCTTCTCTAACTACTACCTGATCGACTACAAACTACTGTGAAACCAAGCCAACAAGCCCCAATGATGTAGGTAGATGTGCTTATGCATCGAAAGTATTTGTGTTGTTCCTGTAGTCGACTGATGGCTACAATTAAATAGCTAAACAGTAGACGGTCCTTATGCTACATGCGTCCGTGATATATCGATTCGAAGCTGTGATACGACAGACCCGTAACACAAACTATGGTTGAGTCAAAACTGGCCAGAGGTTGGGCAATCTTACACTACAGCCACGTAGAGAGCGGAGCTTCGGCGTTGGAACCAGCATTCGTTACCTCATTAATTCTTTTTATAACTGATGGTATTCAGATTATATGACAGGCCCACGTGACAACGTACTGGTGTGTATTGCCTGTGTGTATATGTGTCTCATTACAGGGACAACGAATAGAGTGCCGTCACAACACCCCAAACATCCCGAAAGGGCCCTTCACGCGGGGGCGACTGTGCGAATGGGATAGAGATTTGCATACTAGTTGAGTCTACTTACTTAGTGAGGGCTATATAGGCCAGCGAATCTTTCGGGAGGCTGTGGGCAGTCTTGCGATGACGGTGGTGATACTGGTGGTAAGTCCAGCTATGGCAGCAGCAGCAGCAAGAAGAGATAGGTCGTGCTAAGAAGGGGTATCGCGCAGCTGTTTCTAAAAAAAGTGCTATCTCCAGTCTCCGTGTATCGGACAGTCAAGAATACTGCATCGTACAGAGCTAAGCGCTTTCACGTGAGACAGTTGGTAAGGAGGAACTGAAGCCATTGTAGCCCCATTCGCATAGGGAACCCTGGGTGCCAAATGGAAAAAAGCACATTGTGGACAAGGCTTCCTCCGCAGGCCACCAACAGCTCTCACTCTTAGTGGAAAACCGCTGCTTTAGATTTCCTTGCACAAGAAAAGTGAACCTTGTAGATGCAGCAAGGATGCGCAGTCCTTGGCCTTTTCAACCCGTATTGTGCTTTTTACTTCGTAGCTCCGTGCTGGATCTTCCCGGGTTTGCTGTCTCCCACCGCTTCGTTGGTTGAACAGCGGAGCGGGACATAATTACAAGCGTCCATTGACATTATTTGGAATTCGGTTCCTCTTCACCTTATGTTCCAGCAACCTAGACAACTTGGCTGGCTAGGTCCTACTAAGGCCTTTCTTCAAGGCGTGCACCCCTGTCCGCTGTTGCCAGTACCCCCAACGGTGACGGTAATGCTCGTGCTGAGAGCTCTCTATGTTGCAGATTGGGTATACCACAAGTGTACAACCACTGCCACTTTACTATTAAGAACGTGGCTGTAGCAGAAGTTGAGTGCGAGTTCCGCCGCTGTCAGTGCCACTACCGAGAAACCTGAAACCTGTGATAGCTCGGTGACGGACGTTCTGATCTCGGCGGCCCCAGACTGGACCCTCGCTGGGGTTTACTGACGAAGTATGAAGGTGAGGAGAGATAATGGGAAGAGAAGGACTGCACCTTTTCGTCTGCTGGTAATCCTTCAATTTCAGACTCGGCGGCTGTTCGTCTCTCTAGCAGAATTTAAATTCGTTGAAATGATTGCATCTCTTTGTGCCGGTAGCAGTTAGTGCATAGAGGCATGGCAATGGCTGCTGGAGACCGACGGTATCGTCGATGGCTACAGTGTAGATGGCTGAGAAAATGGGAAGCTATGGCTATAGGACATAGTCTGAGCGTGGTGCTGGTACTCAGTGGAAATGCTCAGTGATCGAGAAGCCCTGTCTGCTTTTAGGGGGGTAGAATTTGTCGTCCGGTATCGGTAGGATAGCGGGTAACTTATTCGCCTGCTAGTTTCGAGGACTTGTGGCCCAGGCTTGAACCTGGACATGGGTTTCGTGCTGGGGGCCAGCTGCCTGATCGAATGTTTAGCGGCGTAAAACTCGAAACAGAGAAGAGTAGAATTTGAGAACGGCTAACAAGTGGCAGCGGCAGCGGGTGGGTTAACGATGTTGTGCAAGCCACCACTAGCGCCGTCTGCTGCAGGGCTTTTTGGGTTCGAGCACGAACCCGTTGAGAGGTATTCAGTTGGGCAGAAAAAACGACGAGAGCAGATGCAGTTTGGATGCAACCGTACCGCCTGTCTGCCTTCGAGTGCCAGGAACTGACGCTCGGTTTGCACCGCAATTAATGCAAAACGCTCGTACGGTGGCTGAAGGTTCGCGTCGGCTGCATCCGCTCCGAGACAGAGCATAGATGAAGGCGGACAGCCAGCTGAGGTATGTGCGGGTGGGTGGCCATGGAACTGGCCTAAGCCAGGCCAGGTGGGCACCAAGAGAATGCAGCGTGGGCAGTCGTCGTCGTCATCATCACTTTCAATTTGCATTCTAGCGGACATCGGTAATGGTCACAATGATAAGCTGTAGCTAAAGATGCGAAAAGCATTCAGGAACTTTGCAAAAAGTAAACGTTAGAAAGAATGGGTTACTCTTCTTTAGTAGCTGTTTTTATTGTTTTATGTAATGTTGCTACCAAGTGGAGCATTTTAATACAAAGGATAGTTAAGTACAACGGAAAACATTGACAACAATAAAAAGTTATGAAGTGAGATGTTTGATTAGATTATCGAAGATTTACATTAGACCTTACAAACGCCTTTTTCCTGGCCGCCTCCTTTTAGATCTTATCTTTAGAAGCAGTAACAGTAAATTATTCATCGAGAACGCTAAGGAGTCATTAAATTAAAAAGTTGAAACCGTTTGACGCCTCGAGACTATCTCTTCACGGCATAATGTACTGTATAGTTGTTCTTTCTGTCGCTGCCTCTCGCCGGCTGTAAGGAATTGGGAAATCATCTCCCTATTTTACCGATGCTGAGGTGTTGATCGCCTTCGCGCTGTCTTTGTTGCCGCTTCGGTAAGTGTCGGGCCACTTACCGAAGCCACCACTGCTGTTGGCGGGTGTATCACTAGCAGTCGCTATCTTTTCGACATCATCAAAGATGCCAAGATCTGCTCGACCGCCGGCAACATTACCATCATGGTTGTTGACGACACCATTCGCGTTTGTCGAGCATGACGCGACTCCTCTTGATACGACAGTGCCGCCACAGGCTCCGCCAAAAAGCCTGCCTGTTTCGCTGCTGCGTTTTCCGCTAAACCGGCAATTCGTGGCGAGTGTGACAGGGCAGCAACAACAACTTCTCGTTGGCCGCTTTCTCGTCCGGCGCTTCGACGGATATCGCACTTCGTGCAGGGAACGCCCCATACCTTCATCAGTACGATGAACGCCTTTGCTGAGAACTGTGCATTGCGTAACCAAGAGCACCGCGCGACTAGTATCGCTCGATATAACTAGGCCGAACTTCGTCGCGCAATCGACTCGAGAAAAGACTACCGAGCTGATCAACTATGATGATACGGATATGTAATGTCTACTTGGCTATGACGCTCGCTGGTGTCGGCTGCTGCTGATGGAACAGAGGCCGAGGTTTTGGCTGAAAATGCCCGCTCGGTAACAGCTGTTACCCTGTTGACGCTGCTATGCTAAACTGTATTGAGCATTTGATATACTCAGTCTGCTTATGACCGTGTGAATGCTGCCGAATAGAACAGCTCAACAATGTTTTGGTTATTGAGTAAACACTTCAAGTCGGTTTCACACTGATGTGGCAAGAACCTCTTTTATTGCCGAAGAAACTTAAGGCGTAATACAACGGTAAGCCAGAGCGTAATGACGACGACCGGACAGCGTCGCGCACTTATTTTATAGAAAATACATTACCACTTCCCACGGTACCTAAAGTTCAAATAGGAGCTGAACCATATCCGTGAGCTCCGCTACGAAGTATGCCAGATCGTCAAACTTGTCCTACTTATCATGGTGACTCTCTCGAAAAGAAGGTCGAACCCGGACGTTTGGAGGGCTTAGCGTTGTTTCGAATACGTGGAATTACAATATATGACGCAAGGCACTGCATTTGAACGTAGACGCAAAACCTACTGCCTTCTGATTCGGCACCAACATTTCGACATCGCCTTTATTGACGCTACCCGAAGCTCGCGTCTGTATATGCATCGTTCTCATTCGAATCGACTCCTTGTCCTCACTTACGGCGCGACAGAGTCTTTGCTATTCGCCATAGCTCTTGCTGCCGGTTTTGTGGGCGCGGTAAAACTTCCGCTGCGTACACATTCGAGCCCACACCAATCGAGCGGACGGGCGGCCGGTATGCTCGACGCGTACTCAAATGCACATGTTGTCCAGGGAAACGAACGCCTGACGCACTGACCCAGCTGACAATGAAGTGTAAATTTCTAGGACCATTCGCACCCGCAGTCAAACCCATCCCCCGCTACAGGGCGAGAAGTAGATGAACAGACTCATGTTCAAAACGCATAGAGCAGCTGTAGCTGTTGTGGTAGTTCCTTGCATTTAAACATGTATCCACCCGCTCCAAGGATCGGACTGTACATCCTATCTCCAAAGGATTTCTGATACTCATCCAACACAAGCGATGCATTGTCAAGGGCAAAGCATGTATTGCAACTATGCCATATAAAGTCGGCCGAGCTCGCACAGTTCTATTGTTCCCACTGCTTAGGTTAGTGTCGAACTGAGCAAAATCGTCTTCTTTGACTTGCGTTTCCTCCTTATCGTTGTCGTGGCCAAAGACCTTGAAAAATAGGCGTAAAAGAAGGCTCTTATTCTACCGACGCTACTTTCTACTCCTGAGTGACCGTTCATTCGGCTGTTTGTGATGTTGACATTCTTAAGACTCACTCTTTTAGTGAATTTAGTGATTTCTGTCACTGTTGTGCTACTGTGCAGGGTGCACTTAATTGATATTTAGCAGCAACGATAAGTGCCGCTTGTCTTAGTTCTGTTAGAACGGACGAAGGTGAAGGCTTTGAGTTGAGGAGTCGGCTGCGGTTTGGGCTTTACTTCGTTGTCGTTGTCGTAGCAGCTGTCCAGCCCGTGCATGAAGCTTTTCGTCTCTGGACGAGCATTTCTAGTCAGCTAAGCAATCAAGCCAATAGACGGCCTTCTGACGTCTAGGCCGGCAAACGTGCGGTCTTGGCTTAGCAGTGTAGACAGAACGACTCGCTACATCGATCGCTATGTATTGTGCACTGTTCGATGGCAGTTTGATGTTTTCGTAGGCTGTTTCCAATGTCCAGAGTAAGCTAAAGGGTGACAGCGATGAGCTTTAAACGCTTCAAGACAAACTTCGTTGCTACACTCGATTACAAGCGTATGCATGTCGACGGGCTCCCTTATAGCAGATGACATCGACGACTCGGCTGTGGCACAGGAATAAACTATTGCTCGAAGTAGCGTCTATAGGATGTTCAATTATATGATACGCAGCCAGTAGTGGACACGCAGTTCAGTCGCCCGCCGCACGTAGCTTTCGGCCTCTGCTAACGGCTGACACTTGCTCGGCTGAGTCAAAGCCGGACGTATCTCGCCCAAGTCTCCTGCGTCTATTGCGTCTACGATTCCAGAGTAGTACAAGTAGGCGTTTCCGCTCCGACGTTATCATAACCAGACTGATGCATGAGCTCAATGTTTCCGCTTTTCGGCAACAGTGAGCCCATGAAAAGGGCTATACGATGGTATACAATGTGAGAGTCGTGAAGTAACTGGATCTTTGATTGTGTGGTAATAGCGAATCATCTACATACACCACACACAGTGAACGCTGTACTGTAAAAAACGCAAGTTTTTTTTCCAATAAAACTCAAGCTAAATTTGCTAGTATTCTTACATGAGTCCCCATACGCACACACACACACACACACACACACACACACACACACAACTTATGACAGGGGAAAACTGAGCCAAAGAGCTGAAATTACGGGCACGCTGGAGTAAGAAATTACTATATATTGTTGACGGTAAATAGGCTCAATTCGTTAATAGTTTGTCAGGCTGGCGGGTTCGTGATTTGAAAATTGAGGGGAAAAAAGTTGTAGAAAATAGGCGCTCTTTGTGGCGGGTGCCGAAAGAACGTAAAATAAAACGCGTTCTGTATCTAGATTAGTCAGAAAACAAATTGAAACGGAAAGTAGCTAGGGCTAAAACTGAGCAGGTCCAGCTAAAGATGGCCAGTGTATGATGTCGCTGTGGCCTTCGGTTTCGGCCGAAGAAAAATTAGCTCGCGTTGACGTCAGGTTCTCCGGCACTCTTGAAATAGTTGCACAGATGGCGGGATACGTTTATTTACGAATTCCTAGCAATACGACACGCATACAACGCTATCTTCGCTTGATGACGATCCCGTTATTATAATAATGACTTTGTACCTGCGCGAATACAAACGCTTGTAAAAGACCAGAATAATAGTTAGGGTCACAACACAGCTTTTCCAAGAACACAGGAAACAGGGTGAATAGTAAATAATTAAAGAAGAAAGATTGTTCATACATCCTCTTTGATACATAGTGACAGCGAATAGTACCGCAATCGTTGTAGCAAAGCCATTTAGTCACTGCAAGTTGTTTGGTGGCTCTCGCCAGAAAAAGAATAACGGAGTCTCAGATGTACAGTATGGATTTGTCATAGGTCGGTTTTCATTTCGAGCACGGTACAAACTGAAGGTATATGATGCAGTATAGTGCACACATAGACCTGGCAACGGCTAGTCTTCTGACGCTTGACAAACGCCGTCCGGGCTAGAAGACGACGGCTGCAGTTGCCGTTGCAAACGGGGTAACCTTCAGTCGTTTGTGCGTGGACGGAAATACAAACAAGTGTTTCAGGTGCGGAGTGCTTCGTGAGCGTTAAAGCCCCGAAGTGTCGTTGTCGTAAAGCTGCTGAAAGGGATAATGGGGGCTTTGAGGGTGGCTTAGTCTAGAAGCAGCAGTGGTAGCAAAACCTGTCGAAGATCTGTGTGCTCCTAGCTGGTCCAGATGGTGCGAACGTGCACGGAATCCGTCCACAAGTCGTTAGTCGGTGTTGCCATTGGCAATGGCGGTACAGCCGTGGGCCATCGTTCCATGCTCTTAGGTTGTCAGTGCAGAAGCTGACTTTCGAGAAGTACTCGGTTTTTCGGCTTTACGGGTTCGTTTAGCCCCTACGATCTCACTGAGACACTCTAGCTCGACAGCGATAGGCGACACATACAGCAGATAGAAACGACGGTGCGGCAAACGCTTATCCACAGTATTTCACCATTCCTGGCGGAAACCGCCAGCCTGAACCCCGAGCTACGACAGCAGTCTTAGCTACGGCCCTATCGCTCCACTCCTCTTTATCTTCACCAATGACTCAACGGTCCCAGCGAGAGACAAGTGTCATGTTCTGTTCATCTGCAGCGGGCTTATCCTACCCTGCTGCCCAGGCAGGACGCTGGTTCCCAATGTTCGCTTTCATGCACCACCTATTAGACTCAGGGAAGAGTATCACCACACAATCAAGTGATAGTAGTGGTAGATGTTTGCTGCTTCCCCGGCTCTTTGTCGCTCAGCCCGTCAAGCGTCGTCGTTTGAATACAAATACTACTAAACTGTTCGGTAATCTATGCAGCCAGAGGGTCTGCTGACGGCAGCCCGGACGGACCCAATTGACGGTCGCAAAAGTGGTCCGGCGTGTGCATAAGCAGTATCGCTTGCCAAGTGATCACACGTTATTTCATTTCACAATTTGCCATTTGGCTACTGGCTGCTAGAAAGATGGCAAGGCGTCGCGGCTCGCGATGAGAAATGCCGTACCGTCGTTACATTGCTGCTATGTTATTTGTATAGAGGCCAATACATAGACAAAGCGGCGAGCGGCTAGCACGACCCATCTAACAGGATGCTATACCTGCTAACCCTGATAATACTGAGTAGACCTATAAACCGATAGCAAGCAAAAACAGGGTCGGGGCTAAAGGCGGTCGCATAAAAGTTTGAAGTCCAGTCAGAGGGGCCGACTAGCGACGATGGAAGGAAGAACGATGGAGCAAGAGAAAGAATGTGTAAAAGAGCCCTCTAGGTATCTGTTTTATAGATAGATAACTATCATTACAACGGTTGCTATTGTCGTAACGGATCCAGTTAACATTAACATATGCGTGGCTATCTGAAGAGCATCTAAACACGCAGATGTATGAGCATACAAATGTTTCTATGGGCGCTTATGGAATTCTTTATTTTAGAGAGTCGTTTAGCAGGTGAAACTTTCATCTTCTGCCAAGTATGTTCACTAGCTCTGTTGTCGAGGGCAGCGTTGTCGTCACGAATAGCCGGTTCCCATAACTCGTGTTTCGTTTCGACTTGCTCCGTGGCTCTGTTTCTCTTAGGCCGCGTCTAATTGTGCGCCATTCAGATACCGCTCCAAAGGTCTCCAGCACCAACAGTACATGCTTTTCAATTGGTTCGTCCTTCGCACTTTTACATCATTTCGGTCAGGAACGAGCAACGAGCAAAAAGCAAGCTAGCTGGCAGAATTCACTCCTCGTTGAACACCGACTCGACAATGCCGCTGTCAGTCGATATAAACGTGACAAGCAGAGGAAGTTCGGCTCTGAAGGATCAGCGTCAGCTACTCATATGACCTTGCCCCATCCACCGCTTTCGATCACTTGGCCAGTAGCAGACGGCGACGGGCCGCCGTCGTCGAATTCGAAAGGTTTTTGATGCGATCAGCTGATATGGATGCGGATGGTTACGATGACAACTGAGCGACGGCTCGCTGCTCCAGTGTGAGACTCGTCGATCTGATCCACTGAGCCGTTGTCTGGTGTGAGTTAGCGTTTGGCTGGAATGGGCTAGGCAGGTCAGTTTGTTTCGTCGGGTTAGAGGAAATGAGAAACAGTAGGAGGAAGAGATCGAGCATAGAAGCTAAAAGAACTGGTCGTCGTTCCCCGAGCTCGGCGAAGGGAATCGATGGAAATAAGGATTGAAATCGGTCATGGCGCAAAGGTACCGCTACAAACAGCAGAAGGCTATTCTCATGCGACTACTACATTTGTACAAAAAAGATGATTAATCTCTTTGATGGCCACAGCGGGTTATGCTGATTCTGTTGCGGCGGCTTTTGATGATCCCTCAGATCAAGAACGGAGACGCCACAAAAGAGCGGCGACCGCGTCTTGTTGTGTAATGCGTAGTTGGCCTACTGTTGCTTGACTTGAAGCAATCTGACTTGTATCTTGAAGAGTCGAAGGCGTTTATCGTGTATGTCACTATCTGTCTGACTGTGTTTCACCTCTGGATGTCCTTATATTTCGCTACTAGTTATAGTGCCCCCTTTTTCTCTTTTGGATCAGAATCTTCATCGGTGTCAGCGCTCGAGATTTTGGTAGGCGTAACTTACTCTTGGCGGTGTTTAGCACGACAATGAAACAGGCTTATACAATATGCCGTGGCGTACATCCTATGCACGCCCTTCTATATCGATACGCTCTATCTAGTTTCACCAGATGAGATGCGCTGTGCGTGGGCGCTCGTTAAGGCATTTTTGCAACAAAACTCGTTCTCCAGTGACTTTTGTCCTGTGGCATTTAAGCCATGCCATGGCTTCAACTTCCTCTTTTTTGATTGTAAAAGATCTGAGAAGTTCTGATGGGGGCCATAAGCTAAGGACACCGCCCGCCACATGAATAGCAACAGCAAGCCAGGTTCAGTTGTTTATGCATTTCTAACCACGCTTGCTATTGCTGCCTGTCTATCTTGTTGTCGAAGACGCGACTAATATATTGTTCTTCTAGAAGAAACCATAAAGATATATCCCTTTACTTTCCCTTTACACACAAGGGAAGGTCCCTCATACCCTACAACAAAGAGAGGTCAACACTGAAACGTCCTTGAAGCAACACGAGGGAAGAAGCATCCTCGGATGCTGGAAAAAGATGAAGCGGATTAGAACCGAGACGCGGTGGTCCTAGCTTCTCACACTGCTATAGTAGTTGTTGCTACCACTTCCGTCGGTGTCTATTCATCTGTGCATAGTATAAGCAAAAGTGATGTTCGTGACCAATTGTAACTCGTTTGTAGATCCATGGACTTGTAACCATAAACATGGATCGCTCTGCAGTTCTCAATGCGGGAAACCAACCAATCGTTCATTGATTACTAGTACAGGCCTATGTGCGATGCTTCCGAGCTATCTGTCATTGCGTTGTGTGTGGATACTGTCTTGCCTCGATGATATCGCGTCGAGCGCGCGGTGAGAATTAGCTCTGGTGTCCGAACAGAAGGATTACCTTCATGCCCATGAAAAATCGTCGTTGTTGGTGTATTCTCTATTACCGCAGCGGCAGGACTTGTTCTACGTACAACAACGTGGTAGGACAACATAGTGAACGAATAACATTGTTGTATTACCTTCTCCATTACCATAAGAAATAGCGAACAGAGCTGAACTCGTGACTAAGACCGATAGCAACGGCGGCCGAATTAGAGTAAACCAGTGGCTCATCCTCGATGAAACAGTCATTTAACTTGTTTTATAAAATTCAGTAAGACTGTCATTCGAATCGATCAAATAATGACAAAATAGCTAGCATAATTTATGGTGTTTTTCGGCCGTAACAGTATGCAATTTCCTTTAAGCTAGTTGATTTTTCTTTAAATTGTCGGAAAAGCTGTGCAACTGAACCTGGCTCGGTTGTTTTTCCGGGAATCTGCCCAACAGTGTCCAAGGATCACAAATAGCATTAACAACCTGCCATCTCATTCCGGTGTGACTTGATGGCCTCTTTCAGTACCGTTCCGCTGCAGAGTGCTGAACGATACAGAAGTAGGTATCGAACCCCCGTTTATAAGAGTGGGGTCCGCCAGTTTGCCAGTGGGGTGCTTCATGATGCCCGTTCCTAACGGGGTTGTTTCGTCACTAGCTGTAGCAGCAAAAGCAGTGACTGTGGTGACCAAATCGGATCACGACTTGCTGCTTGCCCCCTGGCATCATGGCATTATAGAGCTTCACTCAGCTAGCCAGCAGCAAGGTTTACCGCACTGCCCTCGCACTAGTGGCGCAAATCACGTCCATTTGCCCCCCGTCCACCCTCCTCCATTATCCCTCCTGTCGTCCACCCTCTTCCATGCCACTCTGCCACCCTATGGGACCGACTCACTCCCACCCAACGTGCTGATGGCCCTGCCTCTCTTAGAACGAGGCGATAGTAACGAGGTCAGTGCACGGTTCCGGTGACTCCAGGATGGAAAGCACTGTTTTTCGCCCCGTCTAAAGCTATCGTAGGCTTTGATCCTACTGCTTCTACTAGCCTGTTTGGACTCCAAACTCCAAGAAAAGCGGAATGGAAAAGCCCTGACTGGGCAAGTAACCCCGTTCTCCTATAAGCTACATTCCGCATTTTCAATGCAGGCTGTTGCCCTCCAGTTCCCTTTTCATCGTGAGAAGGTGCCGCGTTTATTTAATATTGCATTTCAGTACGACAAGCTTTTATATGTGCGTGCTTGTAGGAGGGCGGGCGGTCGGTCAGTCAGTCAGTCAGTCAGTCAGTCGGTCGGTCTGTCAGATACTCTATAGCTAGGTTTCTTTCCTTCTGTCACTTTCTTTGCTTTCCAGTATTTGTCTGATTGTAAGTGAACTCTATTCAACTTGTGGGAGAATCGGGGTATTTACTCTAATTTTACATTTCGCATCAATGTCTGCAGGCAGTCATTGTTTCCACGGCCGTGGCAACTGTGGCAGGCCCGTATATTTGCTGTTGTAGAGGTAGCGGTCTGCTGGCTATTGGCTGATATAGATTGAACAAAATGCCTTTTCCTTTATTTTGCTCATCTCATTTAAGCATCGTTCAGTGGATATGACTTCCCATACAAATGTATATAGGGGCAGTAGCAAACGGCTATGCTTGCATTAAGTGGAGCTCAGTGCAGCTTAGTACACTCCTGTAGTAGCAATAGCGATCCTGGGTCGATGCTTGTCGCGTGGCAAATTGGGGGCGGTTCAATCCTATATGGGTTCAATGCAACAAATGCATGACGTCAAGAATGTCTCGATTTTGCGAGAGTCCCACTCGCGTGCCTACACGCCGTTGCTTTTTCAATGCCCTTTATTGCCATATACCCACCTCAATTTTACGCGCGGTAGCCAACCAAGCTAAAATGCCAAAAAGGTTTCTCGCACAAGAGCACCCATTCTTCCACTAAAAGTTTCCATAGCCTTTTTGTGACCTGGTTGCCCTATTTGTGCCTTCGTCACAGCACTCTCAGACCTCACTCAACTTCAGCGTAACTAGGGCTCGAGGAAACTACTAGATCTTAAGATTCGGTGCTTGAGTAGGGGTGTTTGCTAGTGGTTCGTGGCGATTAAACTGGGCATGGCTGGCAATGCAGCTTGTCAGCACTCCGAATTTCTCTATTGAATTACATGAAGTATGTGTTTTGTTACTGGTCGCTGTCGTCCGAATGATATGCTTACAATCAGTACTACTTGTTTGCCGGTTACTTGGTGTTCTTGAGTGTTTTTCACGAGGAACCCGCATGTTTCACGTCTTGACGAGCTCTGCCCCTCTTATGGACGTACGCGACGACTGGCAATGTGCGGCTAGCAGGCTTTTGAGGACAGCAGAGGCAAACGAAAAACATATCGTCCAGCTGCAGGGCTAGGACCAGAAGACGACGCTGTTTTTGATGATTTTGACTTGAAATGATGACGCCTCAAGTGGAGAGGATCCTTAAAACATTCTTAAAGCATTGTGAATCGTTGCAGTCGTGCTGAATTCCAATGTTGGGCAATGTATAGACGCTCTCCGGCAGATACTGCCGCATCGGGCTGTGGATCTGTCCAGGCCTATTCCTTTTTTTTTTGCTACGGATGCTCCGAGTCGGACACTGCTAAGACCACTTGTGCATGGGGTGTCTCGGCTCTCTAGCCGTACTATTTGCGCTTGTACTCTCTGCTGTATAGTCGCGCAGGCCGCGCAGAAGGCTCTACTGCCGCTAGTATCTAGTGGGTTCGTGCATTCCTGCTCAGGAAAATATAGATGATGGTAGAAGCTACGAGAGCTACTGCTTCTGCCGATGCTAGTAAGGCAACGACGGGGAAAAAATTGAACATGAGTCAGAAGATGGTAGACTTAGCAACGCTGAAGCTCGCGTCCATATATGGATGAACTCAAGCGGGCACTGACCCGGGGATAGGATACAGCAGACCAGATCATAGGGTGGAGGTAGGACCCGCTTGCTGATCGGGTCCTCTCACCTCCGAATTCGGGGGCAGGGGCTACGTGGTGCGACAAAAAGAATCACCAGAGTGAAGAAGAGACGGAGAAAGATAGCAAGAAGGCGATGATCTGATCCGCTTATAGTTCTTCCACACTACTCTGTCCTTCCTATTCTAGTCAGTTAGTAAGCCATCCGACTAGCGAGGAGCTACAATAGCCAGCTAGCAGCGACGGACGCTCTACGAAGGATGCGTTTTGTGCAAGCGCTGTGTCCAAAAAGCAAAACAAGGCCCCAAATAGCATTGGCGCGAAGTCTATGCAGTGTATGAACGCATCGGCTCGAAACGCTATCGAAAACAGGACGAACTTTTTGTGCAAAAAAAAAGCTTAATTCTAAAGCTTTTTTTTTTTGATGGACACGCGAAGGTGCCCTCCTGCATCACGAAGACGCCGCTCCAGTGTGTAGAACTATAGTGATGAGGCTAGAAGTGTTAGCTTTTCTACTGCGTGCTGGCCCTCCCTTACGGGTAAGGATGCAATCTTGTATGGTTTTGTACAACAAACCAGTTTCGATAAGAGATACCAAACTCACTACCGTGAAAGGGCATAACAATGGCACACACAGGTCTTGCAACCTTCCAACAATACAGTCCAAACCCCATATCTCTAAGATATTTGAGATTCCTTAATCCACAATTTAACTGCTACTGCTGCCGCACATACGACTACAATTTTTTGAACGATGCCTGCTACGTTGAGCGTCTTGAGCTTACTTTTTTCCTCTATGCTATGCTATGCGTCTTGTTTTCTTTACTCTTTTTGATCCCGCGAAAATCTTCATAGAACGTGTAGAATAAACCTGCCAGCAATAATAGAACATGTTCATGATTGTGCGTCGCCGAGACGTCAACCGACCAATTGGAATTGTCGGACGGCACGTCGGCTTCGTCCGCTACTTTGCCGCCGCCGCCGCCGCCGCAGCAGCAGCTCTTAGCTGGTGTCGACCGTAGTCATTTTTCATCATTTACCTCTTTGCATTTCTCTCTCTTTCTGCAACGAGTGGTGCTTTGCTTTCGTTCTTTGTTTCCTGGAAGTGGGAATGAGAGAGGTAGAAGGAAAGAGTGTGTCAGGATCTGATAACTTGGATTGCAAAAGGCGGCGTACGATCAGCGTTTGCTACCGACGGCTTCCCCATGCTGGTTAGCCGCCTGGGACACGATGACTTTTACGGTCGTTTAGCTTTCACCTCTATGACTGCTACTAACGTGCGGTGTAGATTATTTCTTTTCTTTCTCGTTTTCCAAAATGAAACAAATTTTACGAAAGTTTTGCCTCACGGGGATCAACCGTATGTGTGTGTGTGTGTGTGTGTATGGATGTGTGTGTATGTGTGTGTGTGTGTGTGTATGTGAGTATTTGTACATCTGAGAGCTAAACGATGTACGACATGGCGACCGGATTAAGTGGCAATGAAAAGTAGAAAGCAAACAAATGACAAGTACTCCTTTTTATTATTGCTGCCTCTCTATTGCAGCCTATTTCTTGCTTCTGAAAAGGTGGGAGTAAGAATTTGCTTGCACTTTTAGAGTTCGACGCAAACTGAGCTGGATCTCATGGACTAGCTTGTGGTAGGCTTTATCGGCCGATAGGAAGGATCGACTGTTCGATCGACCTCCGTATGCAGCTCGATTACTTTTCGTTGTTAGCTCGTCAGCATATGTAAAGTGTCACTATTTCCAAAGTACGCATGCGACCTGCGCAAAACCCCTGGAATAGGTGAATGGAATAAGTAGGGGACTCTCCATACTCCCACGGGGTTGTGCGAGACGGGCAGCACCGATGAAGGCTGCCAATGAAAGTAAAGATTTGAGAGAGCAACTGCAGAAATGCCGCAAAGACTTATTGGGTGTCGTTTAAGAGTAATTTACGAGAGATGATCAAAGCAAATCGGCGAGCTGAAGCCGGCGATATTGCTGAGCATAGCCGTCATAGCTTTCCTATGCTATATAAAGGAATTGAGCGGGGGAAACTTCAAGTTGGAGTTAGTTGCTGACATCTGCTTGCCCCCAGCTGCTATCGCGACCACTTACCACTACATAGTAGAAAAGTATATACAGCGCGTGGAGAGCTGCTAACGGGTAGAAAATACACAGAAACTTTTCCCTTTCGCTTTCCCCTTTTCCTTACGAAGAAAATCGAAAAAGCTTTAAAGATCGACAAAATGGAGAAGGCAGACGATCCCGACCCAAGGAAATGGAACACGGTTGTCAGCCATTACCACCCATGCTACCACTACTATGGGGTAGATCTGTCAGCCCCTGGCAATGGCTAGGGGAACAGATGAGGACCGGTGGAAGAGGAGGCGGGGAAGCTAAAGCAGGAAGGGCTGGTCTAAAATGCACCATTCCCTTTGAGCCGCTGCAGCGCACCGGCCGACTTAAGATTAAACTAACATTTGACAAGGCCCAAACGCAGTGGGAGTTCAAATGCGCGCTGCGGCTCAAAGGACCTGCTAGCCTGCCAACCAGTAAGCACTCGTTCGAGTGCGATACGCAGCGATAGTCCGTATGAGTAGTGTAGTTTCTGTTACTCTCTCTTCTTGTGTTCTGATCTCAGGACAGGCAAAAACAGCAATAAGCCGAGGCCGAATAGGCCTCGGGTGTAACACAGGCAGAGTGGCAAGATAGCGAAACGAGCGGTTCTACTGTTGATCAGGACAGTAGCAGGAACGAGACCCATAGGACCACGATTTGCGGCCCTTGGATGAACCCGAGCTCTAACATTGGTCCGAAGAGGAACGACTCCGCTCAATTGCACAATAACTGGATAATCTCTTCTCCGAGAGGTACTTAAGTAGTCCACCTCGTCTCAGTTCCTCAATAGCTGCTAGCTGCTGACAAATGGTGGCTACTGGGGGGCTTGGACCGTTCAGTGTATGTATGTAGCTGCTTTGTAGATGAACGCACTGTCCGTTTCGACACCGCAAGCACTGGTATCGAATGAGTTTTTATTCTTTAATATAAATTGTATTGTGTTGTCAGTGTACAATGATAGCTCTGTGGTGGCGAGCTGCCGAGCCGACCAATAATGGCTTATAGGTATCGGGTTTGCATATATTTGATTAGTACGTCCAGAATATATAGGCAAAGCAATTTCGGATATATATGCCCTATAACTTACCTTAAATAGCCGCCACTTACAGCACGTGTCTAGCTCATTGCGCCTTGACTGTGCTTAATAAAAATGATCACTAACTAAAGTTGGTGTCGATATTTACATTTAGTATAGCGCACATGTCTTCTGCGATCTCTGTAAATGAACGCGGAGCTTAAACAACTTAACTGCCGCAGTGACCTAATCGATTATTGAATAATACTGGCGGACAACATGGATATCCTAAGCACAATGGAAATCAATTGGAAGTCCTGCTATAGCGTGGACAGAATTTATGAGCTAACTCGACCGCTGAAACCTAGAATAATGAACCATTATGGTGTTACTTCTGTTCGCCAGAATGTTCAGCTGCATTTTCGTGGCAGACAGCCATATCATCCATTATGCCGCGACGAATTGGACGCATTTCGCCATGACGACGTATGTTCAAGAAGAATAAGTGACTTTCCGAACCGACTGTTATTTCTACCAATAAAGAAACTTTGAGTCAGTCGTATACCGCCGCATAGTAGTATCGTCCCGTAGGAATCCATATGAAATCCATACGAAGATGTACTTGCCGAAGTTCTACATACGTAGAGAACAACAGAACGTTTGAGGCAATACATGTCCAATATAGTACAGTCTACGACGCGTGCATTCCTCGTGCTCGTGGTCGCGCAGTTAAGCTGCCGGTCGATCCGAATGTAATTTGCGGTTAGCTGCGAGCCCACTGCTGCCAATCCCACAGGGGGTCCTAGCAGGTCACCCATCTCTATGACTATTTACTGCCATACCTAGTTGTGCTCATGTATATGACTGAGTGGTCACCCTAGCGAAGTTTTCCTCTACTTGACGCCTTTTGCGATTACTAGCTTAACGCATTGTAATCTTGTCGCCGAGTCCGAACGTTGCGCGTACCGCGTCTACGACGGTGGTGGCAATCGGCGTAGAAAAGCAAAAAATACATTGCATACAGAAAAATAGCATACAGTAGCCACGCAGGGGACCAATCTGTTATCTACTATTGCTATTCATTTAATCCACAATCTTTCACTATGAAACACGCGCAGCATGAATATCGAAGCACGGCGTGCCTTTGGCGCGAAAATTTGAACGATAACTTAAATATTGTTCAACACGGAAATACACGTTCTACGAGAATCATAGGTAAAAAAAAGCCGCATGTTCTTGTCCCGTGGTCGGCCCTACCTGTTTTACCTCTCCTTATTGTTACTTTTTTGATGTTCTTTTTGTTGATAAATATTTGTGAAGTTTTTCCTTGACAGGCAGCTGGCCTGTTTCTTTCGACTCTGTTTCGATTTTTTGCGTCGAGCGAAAGAAGACGGAAAGGACAACGGGATAGACCGACCAGCGCGAAAGATCAACGGCTGACATGCCCGTGTGTTAATGAAATGTGGTCCTAATTTTGCGGTTGCGGCCTCTGCTACGGTCGACTGCATCATTCACACTAACGGTGGTGGCGCTAGTGTCGGTAACGATGATACTGTGGGCCTTAGCTTCGGCTACAAGTCCCCCTCCGTCTGTGGCTGGCCGTCACGAATACACCACGGAGGAAGCGGCGCCTCCAGCGGCGTTGTAATTTATATAAAATTATAATCTACGGCACTCCCGCTGTATGTGGTACTATACGGCGCTATCGATTTGACTGCAGAAGTGAGCAGTGGTTCGATCCGTGCTTCGCGTCTTTTATAATTCCCGCCTGCCGATTCAAGCAGTCAGACTGGACCAGTAAAGTGAGAGCAATGACGACGATAAGTGACGTGTACTGTCGTACAAGGCATAGGACACATAGGCATAGGACACTCCGGCATAGCACCGGAGGACAATCCGGTTGGGTATTCGCTTTACGCTGAATGGAAATGGGTTAAGAAGTGTAGGGGTACTCAAGCGTTCTGAGGGATCGAGAGCTGTCTGAATGCAACTGGAACGGTGGCTGCTTGGGGTTCGCCGAAAAGATCACAATGTCTTGACTACCTTTACTTTCAGCCTCCGAACAAGGCTGAACCTGAACCAGTAATAAAATTATAGGCATTAGACGGCTCGGGTCTTACTTCGTTCTGGTTACAACTTAAAGAGCAAGCCAGGGTCCGTACAGGTAACTCAGTGATTTCGCGCGCGTTAAGATGCCGAAACAAGCGAGAAGGTGTAAGCAGCAACAATCAGACGAAATGATGGTGGAGTGCCTAAGGTATTTCGTCCTCCGTGAAACGACCGACGAAGAAACGTCCGTTGCTATGAAGCAAATATGTTCACTTTGGACTAAAGAGATTTAGCTTATTATTAGTTTATGCTAAGTTCTTCACGAGGTTCATGTGTTTCTCTCGCAGCCTCATTCTCACTTCAGTAGAAGTGATGTCAGCCGATGGCCTATTTTTTTCGATGGGCACATTCATGCTCGTATGAAATGTATCGTACTTTCTGAAAAAAACATTTGTGAGCAGCTTATATGCAATTACAGCTAAGCCATTGTTTTGGGCTTTGCTGTTGTCTGGCCTGTCTGTGCTAACTGATTTCATGGACCCTGGTGCGGTTCTAATAGAAGCGAATGCAGTTCGCCCGTAATCCCCGCAAAAAACAATTCTCATTCGCGAATTTTTCATTCATGCTTTTTTTTTTCTCCACTGGTTTTCCCACATGCTTTAATTGCATTATATCATTGTTGCAAGTTGTCATCTTAGTTTTGTCTTTTCCTACTTTTACCACCTCGTTCGCTTTCTGGCAGCTTCGTTCGATAAACGGAATTTCTTTTCCTTTTCA
Source organism: Varroa jacobsoni (assembly GCF_002532875.2). NCBI lineage: Eukaryota > Metazoa > Arthropoda > Arachnida > Mesostigmata > Varroidae > Varroa > Varroa jacobsoni. The sequence goes on along the minus strand of NW_019213808.1, from coordinate 50,977 downwards.
CGTATTCCGCACATCTTGCCCCACATCGACTGTATCCGAAGTGACAGTCTTTCAGCAAGCATGTGTGCGTGGTTGCTTTCGGCAGTGTCAATGTTCCGTTCTTATGTGTGCGGGTAAGAACGAGAGGACAATTTGGACGGCAATGAGGAAAGGAAATCTCGGTTCGTTTCCCATTGCTACCACCGTCTCCCACGGTAGAGAACGTGTGAGTTGGGTTCAACGACACTGCAGCCCCCATTTTCATGGTCTTCGCTGACACTGTTTCCGATATAGGAAATGGGTGTGTTCCTCCACTAACACTTTATTTAAGAGCCACTATTTCCTTTGCTTCGCCTTTTTTTTGCGTCATGTCGATCGACAAGAGCCTGTCTGCTTGCCTATCCGCGACAATGCTCTGATTATTACCTCTGCTTTTTCCGCGGCTTGCCCCGAAGCCGCCGTCCGTTAGTAAAGTGGCCTTTCTAAAAACGCTCCGGAAGCCCCCTATAACCTCCAAAAAGAGGTCTCCAAGAACCTCGTTGTTTCTGAATGTAGCGGCTGCACCCTTGATAGATGATGAAGAAAAGAAGAACGAAGAGTCACTCGCTTGCTTGTGGTTATCTGACGTTGTGCGGCAGATTGTCGTTCTTCTTCTTCTTCTTCTTTCAGTGATCCTCATTATTTAGTAAGAATGACTTAAATTGCTGTGATCATGGCCGTAGGTCGTTGGCATACTACACCTCATTGCCTGTCCATTGGTCTTTTCGCATTCGTACAAGCGCTTGCGCTAAGACTAAATGAAAAAAGGAGAATCGAAAGAAACAGAAAAATATAGAATGAGGGGTACCAGAAAGGAGCCCTCTACCCCAGCTATCCCGAGGAAGGCTTCGTAAGGAAAGGGGGTTGGACAGAAGAAAGTAAGAAAAAGGGCGGAGACCAGCTAAGCGAGAGCAGCGGGGCGGGACGCAGAGGGTAGTGACGAACGTGGATGGAAAAAAGATAAAATAGAACATGTCGTTTTGCTTGTCGAGCCCACTAACCAGAGGCGACCACGCCGAAGAAGATAACGGCGAAAGAAGGGAGAAAAGACGAGTGAGCGGACGAACCAAATCAGGCTCCTCGAAGAAGTGAAAAAGGATAATCCCTTTTTCCTTTTTCGCCTTTTTGGTTGGGTTTGAAGTGACTAGGGTTCTCGTAATATGTTCTGGGGTCGGGAGGCAGCTTGCAGCCTTTGCAGTCACCAAGAGCAACCGGGTTAGGGTCTCATCTTCGTGGCGTTTCGTTGCACGCCACTGCCGCTTGTGCGTATCGAAAAGACATCCATTGGTCTCGTCTCACGGTTCGGCACTCGATTTTGTGCTAGTCGTAGGCCATCCACTCAACCTTCGACGACCACCTGAGTCTCAAAGACTTTGCTCAGTGGAACGAAGCAAACGGCAAAAAACAGTCGACGAAAAATAAAAAGAATGTGGGGGCACTAAGGATTCGAGACGTGGGTAACGCCGGCCATGAAAAGTCTTCAGCTGCTGCCACCGCCGTTGTTGTCGTCGTCTTCGTTGTCGCCTGGCTGAAACTGGGGTTTCTCAGCGGCGGGGCATTTGTAGTACCGTCGATGTGGTGAGCTGTTCCTGAACCGTGTCTGACTCGATCGTGCAAGAAAAGACAACTTGAGAAGACTGCGGTGGATGGCGAAAGCGAACGGAAGCGGTGGTTGCGGAATGAAGAAGCGGCAGCAGAGAGAAAATGACAATAATGACAACGAAAAATTATCGAAAACCTTTCCAACGATACGACGATCCGTTTGCGAAACGCTTTTTGTTCTTGCTTGCTTAGGCTGTACAGAAGGAATTGGAAGAAAAGCATGCTGGGTCAAAAAGCGACCTCGTAGTAGGTAGCGTCCAGTAGTGCAGTACGAGAATCTCGCTGGTTCTAGAAGTCTTTGATATTTAGAGCAGCGAATGGAAAAGTTTTCCGGCGAAGCAGTCTGAGTTTGAGTCGGCTTCTGAAAATATAGGACATTATCTTCAGGGGGACTGTGGCTCGACGAGTCACAACGTTTACAATAATTTTCTTACTGTCTTTCGATGGTACTTCGGAAATGAGTCACGTTTTTAATCGCACCAATTCTAACCTACTGTTCCGTAAATTTTATTCTGTAAATTACAGATTTCGGATCGACAATACCGATCATATCATCGATGTGAACAAAGACAATTTAGTATTCGAGTACGACCAGGTAAACATAGTCTGCCCGAAGCATGATCCGAACGTGCCCGAGGAGGAAACTGAAAAGTACATCATTTACAACGTATCAAAGGAGGAATATGAGACTTGCCAGATTCGCGACTTCTCCCGGGCTCGCACGATTGCACAGTGCAACAAGCCGTACCAGAGCATGTACTTCACGATCACATTTCGCTCGTTCACGCCACAGCCCGGAGGGCTTGAATTTAAGCCCGGCCAGGACTATTACTTCATCGCCGCGTCGGAAGACATCCAAAACGGCGAGAACCACTGCTTGACGAAAAACATGCGCGTGCAGTTTAAAGTCTGCTGCAAGAAAGGTATGCCATCATTAACCTTGTCTTTTCTCAGCAGTTAAGAGCGACAGTAAAGCGAATTTTTTCCAAAAAAATCTTCCTTTTTATAAAACAATAGACACCAAATAAATGTTTGCTGGTTGTGCTTTTCACTATTCCATTCCGGTAAGCTCATCTGCATGTGCGATTCCATTTGAGATTAATATAGGGTTCATGTCGTTCAAAATATGATAGCTTCGCGCCGTTTATTTAACCCACGCCATGTTTGTACTCTATTTTTCTGCAGAGGAAGCACGAGTCCGACCAACCCCTGCAGCAACTACAAGCACAACGACGTTTATGCCGAACGTTGAGGAGAACAATGTCATCTACCCGTTCTACACGCATCCACCCTCGCACAAGCCAGCATCGGGTGGTCGTCAGGACTACTTAGACCGGCCAGACCGCCTTGGCCGCTTGGATCGCTTAGGTCACCATCGTGGATCGGACATTGGCGATCGGGACCGAGGTTTCCCCGTACGACGTACTCATCACGGCCATCACCACAATTCGCACGGAGGCGGAAGCAGCCACGAGGCGAGCAGTACGGTGGACTATTGGCCCCATATACCCCATGCGCCTGGTCAGGGTCAATTCGCTGGGGGTTACCCCTCCAGCCCTCGTAAGCCTGATTGGCCTCACAAGCGTCCCCACTTCAAGAATCCGGACCGACCTGTTTCTGACGACACGGCAGTGTTTAAAAAGCCGCTAAACAGCCTTGAAAGAGGTCGAGCATGGGAACGGGCCGGAAAGAAGGAAGGACTCACGAACAGCTCCAACAGTTTGCATCAAAAATCGTCGTTCATTGGACGTTTGCTCACGCTTGTGAGCACGTCTCTATTAATGCTTGTCATAAGAATGATGATGCAGCGGTGATCCGTTTGAGAGTTCCTGCCTGCTAAAAGTGGGCAGATGGACATATTATTGCGGAATACAGTGGATAGAAAAGAGACACTGAAGTCTATAGAATATCCGGAACGATATGATTATAAACTGTCGCACATATTTAAGAGAAAGGAGGACACCGTGGAAGAAAGATGAAACACAGAAAGGATAGAAAATGCTCTATGTACTATTATTACCATTATTATTATTTAGTGGTAGTAAAGGAGAAAAACGACTGATTGATATTGATGATATCTTACATGTGCCAGAACCTGTCTCAGTTTGGAGAACTCGACGATCGTCTTTGATTGGTGGCGCTGATAATGTATAGCAAATACGTTCGAATGGCGGTGCTGACAGATACCTCGGTTTTATTCAATTCAGCGATAATTCGTATGGAAATAATGAACAGTGTGTTAGTTGGAAGAAGCAAACGCATTCGATTTTGCCAGAGAGACACTAGGCCAAATGACAACAAATTAGCTCAGTTTATACAACTTAACACATATATATACATATATATCTACATATATATACTCTAACATAAGTCGGTAAGCTTACCGCCAATCCCACTCTGTGCCCTACCACCAGCTCGTGAAACGTTATCACGTTATAGGCTAGTTTGGGTTCTTGTAACTTTACTGATTGTCTAACCGATTGATCTCAGCTACCCGTAATATAATGTCCAATATATGTAAAGATATATATGTATGTGTATAATCGAGTCGAGTGGCGCGACGTACAAGATTTTCCGCCCCCTACACAGGGTTGGAGACACGGACACATTATAGCAGACGGCTTCAAACGTGGCGCAGGTTCTTGGCGTACGGCTGATAGTGGCTCCTTTACTATCTTGTCTGTAAATAGTTGCAGTATCAAGTGGACCACACAAACAAACCAATATAATTAATACACAGACACGCGTAATTCATATTATAAAGATGACTATTGGCGCCGTACCTTTGCATTCTGGTGGAGTAACCGTCAGGTCCGCAGAAAAGGTTCCGAAAATTTTTAAGTCCCTTGAGCCCACTGCTCAAAGACCTATTCGAGGTCTATGCCTCTAACAGATGCTGCAAGAGAAATCGACCTCCGAAGTCTTTTAGGAGAATTTTGAAGAAATTGGCTATCTAGCATTACAGACTTACTGAGGGCTGCAGACATGTAACAGTTCCGTCGTGTTCAAGAATTCCACCAGATAAGGAGAACATCTAAGCGATGGCGATAATATTAAGAGTTTCGAAAGAAATACATGTTCTCACGAGATAATAATTGAGAAGAATTAAGCGGTACTGTAAAGAGTAACTAGTAACAGACGTAAGAAAGTAACAGATCTACAGATCTACTCAGAGACACCCAAACATTTTGAAGTTGTAAAAAGAATACGCGGCAAGTGCATAAACAGAAAAAGAAGACATATAGAGAGATGAGGTGTTACGGGCACTAGACGGACGGCCTACAAAAAAAAGGCAGACAAGCCACAAGCAGAGAAGCAAAACTAAGGATATTAAATGATCACTGTGCGAAAACAAGATTGGCGTTCGATGAAACTTCGTAGGAGCTCTCGTCTACGCCTAACCGAGGCACAGGTCAGACGAGAAGGCAACCGAGAGAAATAGACAACATGCCCGATGCTGTGATATATTTATTTTCGGTGTTATTTTCAAAAAACAGAAACCGACACACAAAAAATAATAATAAATAAGATTATAGGTAAGTGATCAAGATAGAAGGGATAAATGAAACACAACCGACCCACAAGGGGTCGTGGAGTAAAATACAGGGAATGACATGCAGGATGTTGGGAGCGACTGGAACAGAGGATCGACAGCAAGGAGAAGCTATTAATACCAGTAGGAGAAAGAGCTAAGTGATTAAACTCAGGATGAGTGCGTAAGACAGCACCCATCAAAATGTTAAATCGACATACTTGTAAATGTGTTTGTCGATAGAATAAAAGGGAAGAAATGCACCTAAAGTGTTATTCTGTTTTTCTGTTGAAATTTACGGGATTCGAAGTTTGGTGTAATTGCTTTTAGATAGACGGCTTGGAGTGGAAGAAGGAGTGTCAACAAGATGTCTGTGTCTAGCTATATGAGTGTGTAAGCTGGATGTGTATCAGTATTTAAATTGGTATCATTATATGTGAGCATAAGTATCTGCGTGTGTGTCTATGTGTGTATAAGTGACCAGTTCGTACGTTCCAGCGTATGGGCGATATTTTTTGTGAATATGCGCTTACTGTGTGTCTAAGATACCGAGCATGTGAGGAGCATCTGGGTAAACTCAAGACTCCTGGACAGGGGCAGAAAGTTAGAAAAGAAGAATCGGAGAAATGAGAGGGTCGAGCGAGGGGGGTATTTGAAAGCTGAGATATATGTATGGAGCAAATCTAGACAAAACTGAGAGACCTAAAGAGTATCCACCGTTCGTTTTTGCTGTCTACGAGTAAGAGCCGTGTGTAAATAACGACGAGAATATAGAGATATGGTCGAGAGAATGGTCATGAACAGTGGAGATGCGGAAAATCAGGCGCCATTAACGAAAGGACAGCGTTACTTGCCATTTCGTTTGTTACCATAAAATGAAATGATTAATAATTCATCAACGGTGGCGACAGAGGTTTTTTTATTATCTGAAAGCTATTACCACAATAAAGAAGAAAACGCGGAGCGAAAATTACACAAAAAGAAAGATGACAGAAATCAGTTATACCTGTGTACAAGGTCATTTATTACCCAACGTCGTCTTCCCCAGTCCCTGCGGGACCACGGAGTTGAATCACGGTCTAACAGCCTGATGACCCAAAAACAACTCTGGCAGATTTCATCGAAATCCCCCAACCTTGCTCTCTGACTCTACGCATATTTGAAACGGTCTCCAATTAGCGTCGTTTTAATTGAACTCTGTTCCGAAGATTTGGCAAGCACATCATGCATTAAGCTTCGCAAAGTCTCTTGATATAAAGAATGAGAAAATGAGTGACCCATTTTCTCAACAGCACTGCGGTCAACCCTATGTTACTAAGAGGAAATATCTCCGGAATAGTGTTTTAAAATTCAACTCACAGCCTAGTAGCAAGGCCCAAGTAGTAAAACCCCCCAAAAAATACGATGTGCTGACTAAGCAGCTCGGGATACATTAAAATAATGGTCTCGTAAATTAATGTATTCACGACTCTTCGCAAGCATGTCATGCTTTTGGTAAGCAAGCCTCACACAAAAATCTCCGGTTGGTTTGGCTTAGCGACGAAATCGCTTGCCATTGCAGATCTGCCCAGCGTAATTGCACCTGCCACAACGCAACTAGCCTATACACTCACAATTGTTTACTGTAGTGTTGTCAAGTAGAAAACATTAAATAAGATCTTGCTATAATATCTCAATTAGCACCCAACCTTTGACACGATTCTTTGACGCCAGCTCCCCACCGTTTTCACCGAACAACGTAAAACGCCGATAAATGGAAGAGCGGTATCGACCGTGGTGCTGATAGCACGGTCCAACTCGATCTCGACATTGCTTCAGCCCGGTTACATTACCAGCTGATACAATAAAATCATATAAATTCATATGTGGCCAGTCGCCATTGAACTGAGTATAGAATGAATCAAGAACGAGATCTATTAGAGGGAAAATCGCCGGCGGCGTGTGGTCACCGCGAAAAAAAATCAGATCAAGGAAAGACGGTTAAGTAAAGCTGCGAGGTGACGTTGCCCGTCCGAATTAATGTACATAATAGAGATACTATTAATAACGATAAGTATATTCATATGATGAATATGACGCCGATGATGACCATGAAAAGAAGGAGTCTATTGCTAACAGCGGCGAGAAGATTATACAACGCCTAAATAGCGTAAATGGTTCGAGTGGCAGACATGATCGGCGAAGGGATTGGTAAATTATTTTTTGGCTAGAAATTGTGGCTGAATTTTTCAACGTAATTCCCGTGCCTTCTTCTCCACAACATGTTCCGGTGCTCCCTTCATTTTCGAATGAGTATTTTGGTAGTAAAAAAAACTTCGTTGAGTAATCTAATCTATCAAACAAAACAAAGAAGTTCCGCTAACAAAGAAAAATCACAACGTTTCGATATTGTTCCTTAGGTTGCTTCTGTTGTGTGGAATGGGGGCGCAGTAAACTATACGGTCTGAACGTGCGATAGATGATCTAGATCGTAGTGATTTAACGCGATATGCTGTCGTACGTGGAAGAGGTTAGAAGTGAGTGCCTATGAATTATGTTCAATAAACCAGTTCATCACCAGCACCATCACTCTGTACCATCCCTGGCGTCAGTTGTGTAGTCTTCTCGTTCGCGTCCTGCATCACACCTGTGTTGTGTCTGTACCCCGGACGGAACGGCCGCCTCGCGCCACAGCTACAGAATGTTAAAGGAAATCTATATATAGATATATAAATACTATACAAAAAAATAACAATTACAGTTAATGAGATTAAAAAGTAAACGTAATGATAAACGGTTATCATCACAGCTGTGCACAAGGATACAACTTAATAATAATTTGAGCAAAAAAAAAAACTTATAATCAGAGGAAAAGAGTAGGAAGAAAGTCAGTATAAAAATAGCAAATCAAATCACCGAGGGAACCTGAACAGAAAAGCTCGATTTTTGAAGGGAGCGAACAAAGTAATGCGCGGTCAACATTGGAGAATAGCATTTACGATAATAACTTTACAGTTCTTAGTAAATTTAAAATAAAATGATTCAAAAATCTACAACTATTAGAAAAAAAAAAGCTATTATTATTATTGCTACTATTAAAGACCCTTATTGTAACCCTGACATAAATATTAGGATATATAATTATAACATTTTTGCAGCCATGCATCGTGAAGCCGCTTTGAAAATCTCCCACCTTCATGAGAAGGTTTTCTGTGCATAGAATATTTACAAAAACCAAAATAAGTGAAATGGGATAAAAATGATCGTTACTGCTAGTGCAAATTTGAGAGGAAGTCCCAGGTAACAGAAAAAATATATAAGAAATTATTATTATTAAAGACGAAAAAATACCCTGTATGAGAGAATTTTAAGGGCGCAAGCAATTTTTTCCCCCTTCGGAGTTTTTTGCTGAACAAGTCAACGTGCGTAAGGCAAAATCAACTTACCACCTAAACAAACAGATAAACTTCAAGATGACAACAACGAAGATTGAACAGAGATGAGAACTCAAATGAGCGGGGAGCTAGACGAGCCCTGTAGCTAAAAAACCGTGTGTGTAAATATTAGTTGTTCCTTAATTTGTATTATATTTAAATATTTATTAAACAGACATAAAAAGCCTATAAACAACATGAATAAGAAAAAAATACTAAAAACAAACAGAAATAAATGAATGGCATTTAAGACGATGAAAATCAGCTTTATGGTCTTTTCTTGATCGTTGTAATGTCTTAAACTCTTTTTTAATGTCTATTAAATCTGAGTGCGGGATACTAAAGAAAAACATCATAAAATTACCGTCTCTACCACTTGGCAGACTAGTACAAAAATACGACGTAAATCACTTGCGACTGTATTCAAAATAGAGGAAGATGTTGATAACTCGTATAAGCAGATGGCAAAACTTTCTCTTTTTTTTAATTTCAATGACATATTAACTCCTCTTTGCCTACGAGGCATAAATGGAATTCTGTGTCGTCTATAACCCTTTGGTAGGGGTCCACATAGGAAAGGTTGCCTCGTAAACTGTTTTATATTGCTTCAGGACAGAGCTGGCCATGACAGCGTGTGCCGTATCTACGGAGATAGACAGACCTATGCGTGCAGCAGAAGGGTGAAGCGATCGGGGTTATTAGTGCAGCTAATGAAGCGTTGTTTGTTTCCAGCCACCGACCGATCTGTGGGGAGGTGACGGATCCCCCGACAGTTGCCTCCAGCCTGCAGCGAAGTCGTAATTGAAAGGCGTTCGGGCAGCTGCAAAATTTGGCGCCGTTACGTTATACGTTATACGGGTGATTTCCGGTTATAGGGAGCACCGATAGCGCAATGATCAAATGCGATTTGTAGCCGTTGTTTCGCTGGATCGGATCCACTGTGTAGAGTGAAATTGCGAGCTATTATAGAACTAGGGCTAAATCGAGAAAAAAAGACAGACGTTAGATTGGGACTATCGTTGGCGAAAGCAGACGTCCGTTTAGCACGATGAAGGCAAACAGCAGACAGAAACCGGTGTATTACTGCAAAGGTTCTATACATTGATACGCGACTACAAAATCTTTTTACAGCAGTCTTGGCTCAGTATGTAAGTGATATGCAAGTGATTCAGAGGACCCCGATGGGCTTTTGACGGATGAACTTAGTAGTGGGCGACATAATGTGGGAATTTCGCACCTAACGTCGCTGTTGATAGGATGCGCGACACCCGCAAATGCTCCGTCCGGAAGCGGAAAAACATTGAAGCAAGACAAAATGAAGTAGTTTTGTTGTTGAACGATTGATTGTTTTAGCTAATGTCGGCGTCTGGCTAAAAGCCATCGGACAACGCGTATAGGTATATGGAGGAGCGGCATTCCCGATGAGGCCACCTTCAATACAATCGAATCCTGTTAGTTCTGTAGATGTTGACAAAAATAAACAATACTGTATTATAAACGCATCAACTACGCGCCTATTTAAAACCCACGAGAGCACATGTGCTTGGTAACTTTAAGTACCGCATTGAACTTAAGACATCCTACCTGCGATATGTCAGCGCCCGTAACTCTGGTCGCAGGCAAAGATTTCGCGGTGCTATCCAGCAAAATGCATGTACAAGCGCTTAATAATATAGGTACGGTTAAAGGAGAACCGAATTTTCCACGCCAAGGATAATTAGTTAGACAATCGATTTGTATTCATTTCGATCCTAGCCAGACGCACAGGCTGTTTGGAGAGCTGCGTAAGTCTATAGAAACTTTGCGTTTGCGAGAATAATTGGCAGTATAAAATCTTCTCTCTTCATATCCATTCAACACATATATTTAGCTTTGAGACCAACATAGTTTAGCTGGCGTCTCATGCACTTAATGTAACTTAGTGTACCTAAACACGGATGAAACACGGATAAATAGCACATGTTGTCTCTGTAACTCTCTCTCTCTCTCTGTAACTCTGTATAATCTATAAAGTCCATAACGCTGGAAACCTTTCCTCTGGAAAAGTACGATATTGGCGGCGCTCGAAATTCTTCCGTAGCAATCGCTTCTTCAGATTGAATTCCCATTAGAATATATTTGCTCGATATTATGATTGTCGGGGTAGCCTTGCCTGTGGAACTCGAAGATTTCTAGCGAGCTTCCAATGGCAAACGTTTGTTATACTTCTAGACGAACGCATAAGTAAAAGTAAACAGTAGCGTGTCCGAAATGATCTACGATCCAAACGAGGTTACAAAAATACTTCACCGTGCGTCAATCGAGGTTTTCGTCTAAAATATTCCTTTACGTTCGACCATCGACATCATACAGGCTAATTTTTAAAGTGTAATATGTGGGTGTTTGCGTTTTTTCGTCAGTGTGTACGAAGCGTGTATATGTCGAAAAGTTCGTAGGGGTATTGGAATCACTGTTCTGCGTCTATAAAAGTAAACAATTCAGTCCGTTTAAAGTTTAGGTGACCGCATCTACTAAAAACTAATTAGTTTTTAGTTATTACAGTAGGTGGGTAGGTTTGTTGTATTGTTGACTGCTAGACAAGCGACAAATGGCTCATTTTCGGTAAGTTTCCACAGGTGAACCGAGTGTTGATTTTTTCCATTATATTATTTCCAAGAAGCGTTTAGCATTGCTTGTTTACAAAAATAGTCCTATCAAATATATCGTTGGTATCGTCGTCCTTCTTCCTGTGTGTAACATGCGGTAATCACACGGTAAATCCATGGACCAGCGAGCTCTTACTTCTGACAGATCTGACGCCGTTATGGTTGTTGACCTACTATTGACCACCGCTTTGATACTTATCCAAATTGTTGCGAACCTCCGAAAATGTATGCGTTTATTCCCAAAATTTTTCGGAGCAGACGCTTTACAACATAAACTAGATGAACTTGGTTGAAGTACGAGCAGTGTCATGAAGACTTTATGACCGCACACGTTTGCATAGGGGAACTTCTAGTTTTTGATACACGGTTTATACCGTAGCGGGCTATTGTCATTCACCGGGTCTATAAGCGGCACATATTAATCTAACACGCTATTGTTATTCAACACATTACCGTTTGATGCGATTTCTATTGAAAAGTTATCCTCTTGAACATTTTCAGGGCATTCATCATCAATAAGTTAGCTCGAACTCGCTAGCCCCAGTGTGTATGTTATTATATTTCAAGTTTTTCTGCTTTTTACCCATGCTAATGGAACGCATAATGTATGTTAATATGCTATGCTAACTTTAAAATCGATCGGCATCCAATAGACTTATAAAGTGCTGCCAACGTGCTTAGAGAGACAACACACAATGACCTGTTACCTTTCCGTTCGCTATTGATCAAAATGTCAAATGACTGAGTCGAAGCTTCATTAAGATTGTCTACTTTGTAATTTATCTTTGCAGATCTGGTCCACGATAGGCCTTAGGGCCTGTAGCTTCAGGCTTACCTAGTAATAAACCTCTCCTATACAGAATTTCGTTACTCGCGATAGGTGTTCTCAAAAACTTAGCGATCTCATACACTTTTTCGCAGTTCGTCCACGGGAGATCTTCCGCACTGCTCGCTGCTTAGATTCGTTAACTCCGTAGCCGATGTTAGTGTTATTTTCTTAATAGTGTGATCTGCACCAACGTCGCGATCTGCGTGGGCGCAAATAGCTAATAAAGTCGCAACTTTCCGATCTCGGCTGCCTATACCTTTGAAAGCTACAGAAGCGTTCGACACTCACTATGTCCGGAACTTGCGTCAGTATTGTGAGGACTTCGGGACCCCACTATCGCCGATTATTGGCCATTTACGCCGTTGCCAACTTGCTGATTGCAGCTGTGGGCTTAATGATGATCGCGCCCCGTCTAGCAACGTCGAGACTTTTGACACCAATCTGTAACAACCCATGACCCAATGGTACTCGACGGTGCTAATAAATACATGATAACATGCCTTGGCACACCTCAGCATCGAGCATCGCCGGACACTATAGTGGAAATGGTGACCTTTTTGCCCGACTGAAATCAGTACTTGCGAAATAAGATCACTGATCCGAGCTGGCCACGTATGTTTCGCCTATTCTAGTAGCACGAATGCTCTGCGGTGCATATTACGACCTCGGCGTAATAGTCGAAGGATTTTCTTTTAGTATTTAATTTTCTTCTTATTTTTTAACACATGCCGTCAGCATATGTTAAAATGCATAATAAACGTTATGACCAAAAGAAGTTGCTTTATGATAGAAACTTATAGCCTAGTCGTTTTCTGGTTCAACAATCGGCCGATCAAGTTCGTTAGACAGACCTTTTCGACCCTTTTAAGGAAAAAAAATCGCTTTGCCTTGTCCTTACATAGTTTACTTGGTACAGCAAGCAGTCGGAGTTATATTCAGTCAGACGTGCTCCCTTCAGCTGCCAAATGTCGTACTCCCTAAGACGCAATACGGCGGATGCACCGCTCTCGGTATAACCCGTATGGCCGTTATGGCTTGCCGAAAAGACGGCTGGCGCAGACGCTTGGCACCGGAACGGTATGGATTATGTTCATATCATACGATAGTTGTTGAACCCACAGGCGAATTGCAAGGTGCAGAGGACTGCCCAGGGGTGACCTTCGTCCTGGTTCTCACTTGGTTTGCCTGCTGCTATGGCTGATATACGCAAAAGCGTCTGCCCTGTCTTTATCCTACAGCCGAGCTAGCTTTAAAATAGCCGACTAGTAGACTAGCAGAGTGCGTAGAGATGAGCCCCGGTTGGTCTGATTTGGTGAAATGGATCTGAGAGTTGGTGTGGTCGAGAGTTGGAATGTCCTGGCACTTGCGGCTTCCGGACGAGTTGGGGTTCAGACGAAGCCATCGCTGGTAAACATTGGCAGACCTGGCCAACAACATGACCGTGTGCCAATATTCTTCAAGCTGCCGCCGCTTCGTTCGTTATGGGTGAAGGCCTGTGCGGCGCCGTCTGGACCACATCAGGCAAAGCGCTTCCGGACTGAGGCGTGCTTTTTTATAGTGCTGCCAAAGCACCACCGTTGTACTCGTCCGTTTGCTCTTGCTGTTGTCCAAAACGATCGTTCGAAAGCACACAATTTACAGAAGCACTGCGCGGTCTCTGTCGACGTCCCAAATTTCTCTATAAGGGAGAAGAATTCCAAAGGCATTCAGGCATTAAGGAACTGGAAGGTAGACTTTGCCATCCACATAAGCTTCGGACGAGTAGGACCATTTGGAATAATGTTAGGTACCGCTGGTATTAACGGCAGCAGCAAGAGTTCGAGCAGTAGCGGTAGTTCAATGCCTGCAGAACGTTAAGAATAGAATAACATGCCAGTGGCATACGACCAACGTTGGAGAATATCCATTCTCCATTCGAAAGAATGGATATGCTTTCGAATGGACAATGATGAGGCAAATGCTATTAGAGGAGTAATATGCAAGTTAATACCAAGAAGCACAAGAAAAACAAGCGATAGAAAATAATATTTCGTTGTCCCTGAGTTAACCCAGCATACGTCGTTATTTTATTACAAGATGCATGGCTGGCTGAAACCTTTTAGGGGGCTGGTTTGCTCATACTGACGGGCCTATATAAACCTATCTAGACCTATATAGACGAAAGGATTTTTATAGACCTCTTTTTGAAATAGTCAGAATAACCGATGTTAAGCCAGTGCCGTATATAGGTTTCTCTGAATTGCCTGATTGTGTCAAAGCAGTAAGATGAAGTTATATATCTATATATGGATTTCGTCATAAATGCACGTAATTTCTTTTGAGTACTTCGCAGAGCAGCTAGATATGAAAGGTGCCTCGAACCTATGCTCAATATTGTAACGCATAATCATACTTGTGTTAACGATTACACATCTAATACTGTAGCATAGGGACTTGCCATCAAGTACAACATGACTCCCTCAATAATATACAAATTATACAAGATATTGAGTATTTGCTTTTATTTAGAGTTTTTCGGCGAATTTAAAAAATCAACGGTTAACTGAAATAATGCCTCATCATGCTACTCTTACGTTTACCCTTTTCACCAAATGCCTTCAACTATCGGAAGTATTGACGTTCTTGCTCTAACTAACAAACAGAGCGGAAACAACTAGAGCCATCACTTCGGGTAAAGCACATTACAGTCCCGTGGTTTGGTTCCGAAAAGGGAATATCTCCATGAACATCTCTCATTTCGTCCGTCACACTATATGTCTCATTTTCGGCCTGCCGGCTTGCCTGTCAGTTGCCTACTTTTCCACTTCCTCAATTTGTTTTGGAAAAGCAAGTAGCAACGATCGCACTGGGGCAAGCCAATGAGGGTGCGTGAGAGAACAAAGAACCACGCAAGTCTCTGAAGACCCCTGAATTGTTGGCTAGAGACTAACGCCGCCTAGAGGCGTAAGACCTCTCTCCAGAGAAAAGGTAAAAGGGGAAGAACCTAACGCGCCCGAACTATGGCATCTGGCCAACACTGGTTCTTTTAAAACTCCTTTTCCGCTATTACAAAAGAAATTTCCCTTAGCCTCCACACCATGTATGTATATATATGTATCTGGAAAAAACGAGCGCAATACGTCCAGTTTGTCGAGATCGGCACATGAGTTAACCTCTATCACACTAAGAACCCCCGACTTACCGTCATCCCACACACAGCTTCAGGCGAGTCTATACACGTCAAGGAATTTGCCTCTATCTTGGGCAACTTGTAATTGCCGAACGCGATTTGGACATTTTGTAATTTAGCAGCATTCCTTTTTTTCGTTTATCGTTCCGTTGGCACCAGCAGCAACGAAAATACGGCCTGTGGCAGTATACGCGCTCGTCGGTCAGAAGGACCGATCGGACGTTCCGCAAGTGCTCGCGGGCCTGACAGCGCGGAAGATATAGGCCGAAAGGCCGCTGTGGATTGTGGGCGGCGTAGAGATATATATCTTTATTAGACGGTGTAGCCAGTTGCTGTTGTTGGAACAGGCTATGGGCAATGGAAGATGGCATGGGCATATCTAGGTACCTTTCCTTTTCACAGGGTTCAAGGCAAGAATGTGGGCTGTCTCAGGAAACCCAATGGCAACTTCCCTGGAGGCCGCTAAAGGAGACGACGTGAGTAAGGTGAACAGAAGTGGTGGCGGCAACAGCGGGTGCACCGCCGACGACTTGGGTGAGTGGGTGGGGTGGCTGCACGATGCCTCAACGCTTGTGAGGTCGAGGCACACCCACAGGGATTGGGGAGCAGACGAGATCTTCAATGCAGACGGGATCGTATAATACTGCTCGTTAGATCTGACCACGTTTTGAATTTTCCCGCCAACCGACAATATAATACTAAAATGTTCAAATAAAAATTCAACACAATACATAGTATACACTTAGGACTGCTAAATGGAGGGAGAAACGCGTGCGTTCAGAGGTATTTACATGGCTATCTTACTAGCTTCTTTTTCTTATTCCAATTTGTGATATGCATATAGATTTCCCACGGAAGTCCGCGGCTCACAGAAGGTCATGTAGAACTACTGGCGTAGCCCAAACTAAGCGTAGATTAGCTTCTGGTATCGGTTGAGTTCACGCGGTTTGGTTTGAACCCCGAAGACATATACAGTTACCTCATCGAGCCAGCGTTGGTCCTAGACTCTGCGAGACGATGCGGTTCTTAGCTGAGCAAGCTGTAGATGAGGTTGTGGGGTCCGTGTGGAAGTAAGGCAGGTCGAGTTGCTCAGAGCGAGAAAACATATCGATAAAGATGCTCCTCAGGGAATAAGCTGAAGCGCGCAGACGGCCAAGAATAGCGCACGCCGAGCTATAGGAGATCCCTGAGGGCGTGCATATATAGCGATATGTTTAGTGGTCATGTTTATACAATCTTACCATCTCTGACTATAATACTTGTCCAGGTCGTAGGAATTACAGCAGTCTAAACCAAGCTTGCCTCGCGATTGTTGTAGATGCTTGCACGAACGTGTAAGGGCTAATCTGTGTTAGACTTAAGAGAACCTGAACAAACCCTTGGGGTTAAAAATGGGGTTTCGAGCTCAATCTGAATGAAACGAAAGGAAAAGGCACAGCATCACCGATCACATATGAGCGTTACACAATGTGTGCGGATAAAAAGTTATTTTTTCAACAAATGTTACAAGAAGCTCGATTGATCGATTTGTCTTGTCCCCAGCATAGGCAGATCGTATGCCTTGATATATAGATAAATATATATTTGTAAACTTGGTAACTCTCAATTATGAAATCCTTACACTAAAGACTGATTTCTAATAACTTGTACATGCTTTTCAATTGTAAAATCCATATTAACTTTCCAGTTTCTCACACGCAACTCATAAGCATTGGCAGAATCTACTGTAGTTCCTAAATATAATATGCGTCTTCTTTGTCAAAATCTAGCCGACCTACTCGATCCCACACGTGTTTATTCAGAGACATCGAATAGGAGAGATTTTATATTTAGGCCTATATGGATGCTATATCCAAGCTGAAGGAAGTATATACGAACGTACATAGTGTTGTTGATGTGTGCTGTATCATAATATACATATTCAAATATACGCACATGGCCGGTCTCATCGTGACCGTTGTCAAAACGAGAAATACTATAAAAACTATTTTATTTTGGAGGCGGCCAGATGGTTTGAAGCGAAAACAAGAGGGCAAGAGCGATGTTGTACCGTTGCCGTCGGCCGTGTTATTATTAGGTACTGTTATCATAAAAGCTTCACACGCTGACGTCGCTTCACATTCGTTCGATGTTATGCTTGTGTTATGACAGGTGAGCGAGGTGTCTGGACACCGATCACATAAAGACCTCGAACGCGAAGTAGCAAACGAACGCATCATTGAGTCGGTTCGAGCGCTTGTGAAACTGTTGTTTTTGCGTGTCAGAGCTACTTCGTATCAATGCATCGCATCAGTGCACGAACAGGGTATGACGCCATTGCTGTAAAAGATGAGCGTTGTATTTGAAGCAATGAAGTGCAAGTTTACTTCTTTTTCTTCTTCGTTTTCCCTGCGCCACCGTCAGCCGATTTCTCTCGAGTGAAGTAAACTTTTCTGGTGTTGTTTTAAAAGGCAATTCTCCAGCATTATACCTCGTGCAACTTAGAGACAGCTGGTAAAATGGCAAGCACGACGCCGTCTGCTCCTGCGACAATGGTCCAACTGACCTAATCGCTTCGAGGCTTCTACCTTGCGTAAACATTTCACCGAGCTAGATTTGCTTCACGTAGAAGTAGGTGAGCATTAGTGGCTTCGACAGTCTGCACTATAAACAGCCATTTATGCACGTGCACAGCGCACCCTATGCTTACGTGTACCTAAATCAACACTGCAAGCAATACGCGATGGTTATTCCACTAACGATACGGAGAGGACAACGATTTTCGACAGAAATGCGTTCGTCGGCTTTGCCAATATGGGACGGCGTCGAATCTCTACCGAATGATTCACCTATTTAGCGAATTCTGTTTACTTGAGCCACCAGAAGTAGTAGGCCCAACTTATGCATCTCTTTCAGGCTTATTCAAAATGAAACTTTTTAGACTTTTCCTTTTACTTAGAACTGCGTGAAAGAGCTGGCATCCGCTTAGAGGGTTTCGCGTAGACGCAGAGCAACTTTTGTCATCCATCGGCAGTTGATACGCTTCGTTGAAGAAACTCGGCAGGATAACAACCTGCGGCTTTTGGCGCCGTCACCTCCCCAAGGGAATATAGGTCGAACGAGTAATACCAGAGGGATCAACTTGAAATTGGCCAATATTTCAGCTCGTCCGCGCTCAACACCTCTTTCTTGCCAAAAGATCTACGAAAGGAAAGATTCTAAATTGTAGATATTGAAATCTCTTTTAGTGTATCACACACTCTTTCTTTTTAGTTTAGTATATGTGTACATTCTGTTCAGAGATCACCACTCTGATACACATCAAAGATTTAGTTTAAAATAAAAGTTGTCGTTTGATAACCATGAGGTCAAATGCTATACTAAACCACGATGCTAATTTTTTATATCGGCCGTATTCATACATTCTGCATTTAAAATAGGACAGTCAAATTTAAAAAATACTATCGCAGGCCTTCGGGCGACCTTGTTCTGAGTACGCACTTCTTTTTCCGTCAGAAGTCATAGCGTGCTTCTCTGCTCTCAGAAGAAACGAGTTCAATTTCCTAAAAATTGCAATTTGGCTGTTTGATTATTATTATTTTCATATCATCATTTTCTATCGTCTAAAGCCAATATCGCCGCTGTGCAATAGGTAGGTAGTACGTCTCCATTGTAACGGACCAAGTCAAAGGTTATGCGTATGTGGCTAACTAACCACCTAAAATATTGCTTCGTCTGAACTTACTTCATTCAGCTCTATATCTATTTATATATTATAACAATAAGTTACTTAAAATTTGTTGATTGACAAAAGTTGACGCACCCACGTGCACATAACGAGGCCAGCGCCATTTGTACGTGACCTTTTAGGTGTCAGGCAAGTAACATGCAGATATCATTAATTGCCACAATTATTATGTATGTTATCCTTTATGTTAGACCGATGCAAACGGATGGTTTTGCTTGTTTACCTGCTTGACCAACTCGGTGTGACGGATTCATTCGGTTCCAATGAAAACAGTACGTGACCAAATGAAACTAGCTAAACTATAGTGCTCCATCAACAGACGTGTCTGCAAAAGTAGCGTACGTTTCGCACATACGACGGTGCCTTCATTTTCAGTGAAAAGCAACACGTGCTGAGGAATCAGAGCTGTGATGCCAGACGAGCCCTAGGTACGCAAATATCGGGGATCGTCTTGAGAAACAATGCGAATCTTCGCCTCTGGCGTTTGAGACCCTACGCAGCAGAGGACGACTGATGTGGGACTTACTGGCAAAACTCGGGAAAAAATATTGGCAAAGGTTTGCGATTGGATTTTTTTACCATGGCTGTCTCTGCGGTTGCTCCGTTGTTGCTGTTTCTCGATCTACAGAGCGTGATCACGGAAGGAATTATCGGAAGGAGCTCCAACGACGGACGAGCTGGAGCAGAAGCTGCGATGTTCCCAGGTAATCCGATGACTAAGTTAAGTGACGACAGCCTCTTTCCGGGAGTACTTCTAAGAGTAGAACTAGTTGTCAGGTGCCTCCAATGAAAAGAATATGATTGCAAGGATTAATAGTTTTAAAAATATGGATTTGTCTGACCGCCTTGAAGATTTGATTATATTGAAGCTCGAAATATCAACGCTCCCACCCATTGTTACCACACAAGCAGAGTGCTACTCTTCAGAAATTATAGCCATATAGATCACAAATTGATTTTTAGTTTAAATCATTTTCTTCCCTTAAAATAATTTCATAGCTACGAGTCACGATTCTAAAACACTCCTGGTACATTAAAGTGCTATATAAGGTTCTGCTTATATATACGATACTGTCATTAGTAAAAGATGCTTTTCTAGTTACTGGTCGATAACAATCATTTGTGACATTAGCAGTCTCATGTAGCATTTTAAATTTATTGAAATCCAATAGCCAACGGAAAAAGCACAAAAAATAAACAGGTTTAAAATGAAACAGGGGGTAAACACGCGTCTAGACCACGCTCAAACAACTCCCGGGGGAATCTCATTGCGGATCGTTCCGAAACAGTGACGGCTTCGTCGTATTCGATAACTGTAGAAGCGACTGCAGAAGCACCAAGTTACTAGTACATCTAGCCAAATCAAGTTAAAAAGACTAACATCTGAAATCTGTAGAAAAAAAAATACAGCACACCTATACGCGTGAAGCATGCTTCGCAGAGACTTAAGATGGCCTTCTCATCAATAACTTCGATAACAGTCAGCAGTAGCTGTTCAAATCGACTCAAAAACACTGGGAAACACGAATTCAGTCGTTTAGCAAAAATGTCCTAAGTCATATTTTCATCCTGCCAAATGTCGATCCTTTTTGAACAGAGCCTATTACCAAAAATTGTTGATGCCTATTTTTCTATTCAACGTCTTCTAAATATGTGTCCAGGGATGCCTCGAATCAGCATTGGCAACCAACTAGCACAGCTGGCACGAAAAACGAAAGATGAAAATTTCATTTCAATTTATCCATGGGCAATGTAATATAACTGTGATCGGGCTATTTAGCATTTGTTTTTTTTTTTTTTTTTTGCTAGTTAATCGTAACCCAGGGAAACGATTCACGCGATTGTTCGTCATACATCGAAATTCTGGAATATCTTCGAACATCGAATGTATTGCCCTAGGTGTATGTTGTGGGCAATACTGTATAGCTCACTGTGGAGTCGCTGTAGGACCCCCCGATGGTTTGCCATAGTGAATTATTTGCTGATCTTTACAAGCATCATTTGCAGAGACACCTTAATGTTGCATTCTGATACACGTAATCAAACAAAGAGGCACATTCAGAGGATGTTAAGCTTCGCTGGCGTAACCTCTTTCAAATAGCCTGCCAACATCAATGTTAGGCAAAAGTGCCGACAAGTGGCCGTTGACAAACTCACTTCGTTGCACGACACAGCCATAACGTGGAGCTCGCGTACGTGAATACAGAGAGATCTTGCCTCCTGTCTTTGAATAAACGGTGCAAACACTGTGGTTAAGGACAGCAACCGATCACCGACGTCGCTTGTGCCTTCCGAGTGGACCTGATGGTTGTCCCGAAAGCGCTTCTCCTCTAGCCGATTCGGTATCGATGTTACTGTCTTTTGTGCCTTTCGAGTCCGTTGTTTTCGGTTTATTTGATGATAGCGTTACTTTTGCTATAATTGCTAGTGTGTTTGCATCATCTACGACGATTTTCTACGTATTTCTATTTCGTCCCACTGCACCTTTCTCTGTTTCTTACTTGCCACGCCTTTTTTTTTTTTGTTTCTGTTAGCCAGTGTGCTTTAGTGATCGCTTATGGGCAGGAAAATGGGTCATCATCTGTTGGGTAAGGAAAAGTGTCAGCAGCAAACGACCAAGGTGGCGCAAAAAAAATAAAAAACGAAATGTCGAGTCCTCTCTATTCATCTCATTCTTTAACCTAACACGAAAGCATCAAGAAAAGACGGGCTTAACTACCGTGCAAGGAATTCATATGGTTAATGGTGGACAGGCCTTATGTGGATGTCGCTAATATTTGAACAAATAGATGAATGAAGCGGGTCTCAGTTGTATATGGCTGTTTGCGGACAGACAAAATAAAGTATCCGGGGGTGACCTTGTGAAATATTGGTACATAGGACTACCGTAGGGGACTTTTGGCAGGGATGAGGCAATGTTGAAACTTAATCCAGCTCGCGACTCTATGTACATATTACATTGTGCATACACCTTCGCAAAAAAAGAAAGGATTAGGAAAGGATCTAGAAGTTTTTAAAAAGAAGAAAGAAAGTCATGTTGAAATGTCCTAATTTCCTTGGCGTTATTATTTTTTAGTAGATAATATCATTTCATACAGGTAGTTAGGCTTCCAAAAACAAGTGTTTTGCGGAGCTTAAATGCTCCAAGCAACTGCTCTCAGAATGCTAGGCTTACTTTTTACGCTTCCGTTTTGTCGAGGAACGAATTGCGTTGATCTGAAACAGAAGGCAAGTCTATATATAGGAAAAAATACGCGGATATACTGGAATTTCTCATGTGGTATTATATAAATAGGATTCTAACGTATCTACCTCCAATCGAAATATTTCACAACTGTTCCCGCTCATGAAAACTGCAGAAAGTTTTTTTTTTCTCTCGTTTTCGTGCCTGCCTTTCTTGTTCCGCGCAAGAAATAAGCGGAACTGATTCTTTTGTCCTAGGGATCAAAACAAAGACGCAGACAATTATTTCTATAGAAGATGATGAAGTTGGCCTGCGTTTCCGGTATACGACAGGTCTGTTCCTCCCCGCTGCACTTCTTCTTAAAACGAGACGACCCGCAAAAAGGCTTTCAAAAAACGAAGTCGGAATAGCTTTCGGTCAGGTACGGTAAGGACACGACTATGAAGACAGGACCATCTGGCACGGCTTTCTTTCCCCAGGCTGACTTCTTCCCACAGAAACAACTAACGATTTGGTACGCTGACGCATTGCTCATTGCAATCGAAATTGTAATGGCCGCAGCGTCAGTAACGGCCGTCGCCAGCCACGGTACATATTAATTTGGCCGTCCCCTACCCTTGGGGCAAAACGAGAAGTCTTGGGAAAAGTTTTCGCTATCACCGCAGCCAGCACAGCAATCGATCTATGATGATCCCATCTACGCGAAGCCAGCGGACGAAAACGAGACTGTCAGGCAGGCGGACCACGATAGCGATCAGCGATAGTGGTTGCGGCAACGGCGTATGAACGGGAGGGAGCAGCAGATGAAGCAAGTGCAACCGAGCGAAGGCAACGACTTTGCGACGCCTCGCAGCCAAGTCAAAGTCCCTCCCGGATCTTATTCCACCATTGTCGGATGATCTCGGGTCTGTCTTTTTACCCGGTGTTCTTGCGGACGGCGACGGAGCTTCGGATGGGGCTGTCTAGCTCGTCGAGCGAGCGCAGCCGGCGCGCGGTTGAGCCAACGAACACGGCTACACACGGCTGAACCACGAGGCTGCGGCAGCAGCAGTAATAGCACCAGCACTAGCACAGTCGCAGAATAAGTTGTCCTACAAAGATATGGAGAAAGGCAACGGGGTAGGGCAAATAGGGACAGGGATTCCGATGTCACGATGGGGAATGGTACAAGCGCGAACCATGGTAGCCGCTCTCGCTGAAGCGGAACTCTGGCAGAAGGAGCTGTTGCTGCTGCTGTCGGAAGTGGCAAGGGAGATCGTGGATGTTAAGGATACGGAAAAGATGGTGTTCGTACCGGAGGAAGGTCTATGAAGAGAGACTTGCCTTTTCCGAGACATCGCACTGCTTGCCGTTCGAATTTTCCCCTTTGGATGGGGTTGGATAGGACAGAAAAAGAAGAAGGCCTCTTCGCTGAAGTTATGAACGACGAATAAGGAATAAAGCGGGAGAAAGCTGGAGAGTGAAAGAATGACAGAAAAACCAATCCGAGTGACTGTAGCTGCCGGCTCTCCTCCGGCGACATATTGAAGTGGAACATCGAAACGATCATCAGCAGACAAGTGCCTTTTCATGTTCTGCTGGAGTTGCTCGGCGGAATGATTGGGCTATACAACGATGAGGAGAGCAGTCTCCAAGTGGCAGTGCGAGAGTCGAAAAAAGAAGACTGTTACAGAATGAGGACTCATGGAAGCGATACACCTGGTATACGTAGAATCGAAGCAATTGCCGAACCATGAACCGGACCATACCTTACTTACCGTCAAGTGTCGACTGGCATCCTAGTAACTTACTACGTGGCTCCAGAGACATGCAGCTGCCGACAGACTCACTCACTCTCTCGCACACAAAACGGTGTTGCATACATACAACTGTGCAAATGTAGGGAGAACTCGAGAGTTCCGCGGGGAGAAACATTATTGTATTGCCATGCGTCAGTCTGTGATGGCACATAGAGAAGTGTTCCTTGTGCCCTGCAGAAGAAAAGCATCAGACTCATCGTACTGTGGAAAATGCAGGTGAAACAAAGGATCAGCTAGTTGTCGAACGAAACTAACCGTCCTCGGGGGCGGGCATCGTAGAAAATGGAAGGAGGTTTCGTGTTTAGAACCGGAATGTCAGCCAAAAAGTGTCTGTATCATATCAGAAAATTATGTAAATTCTTATTATTTAAATAGCCGTACACATTTAAAGAATGCTCGACGCAAGCTTGCATTCAAGGTT
This sequence comes from Varroa jacobsoni, assembly GCF_002532875.2. Classification (NCBI taxonomy): domain Eukaryota; kingdom Metazoa; phylum Arthropoda; class Arachnida; order Mesostigmata; family Varroidae; genus Varroa; species Varroa jacobsoni. The sequence goes on along the minus strand of NW_019213808.1, from coordinate 26,638 downwards.
CCTGCCTAATTCGAACTATTCATACATCTGCATTAAGGTAATGCACCACTAAGTAGCGATAATATTGTTGTTCTTTTGGTGAGCTATTGTCCCTTCTGGGCTTTTACCGGCCACACTCATACAAATATCGGCAACGCTCATGGGCCTGCAGGCAATAACTGAGACGATACACGACTCGCAGGTGAAGTTTTACGGGAAAGCACGTGAGCTGGGGCAAGGTTTTCGCCAGATTCTCATTTTTCAAAAATTGAGCACGAAACAAGATGTCGTTGAAAAATGGATGGCACCGACGGGACAACAAAAGGGACCTAACGAGACCAGAATCAAGATAAGCACCGGAGGGCATAGCACTATGCTGCTACACATCCCCGAATCGGCCCAGAAGGCTCTCGAAATAGCGCAGGTGCTTTTCCTAACGAGGGAAGGGCAGGCCCTGCGGCGGCGGTGCCGCTGGGATAGTGACTGTCAGCCTTAATTGAGCAAACCAGTAACGAAGCAGAGTCACCGTCGTGAGTTTGTGGCATTTAGAAATACTTTTTCTGGAATGTCGTTTCTGTTCTTCATTCAAATATATGACCCACACAAAAAAACTACCGTCGCTTCATTTTTCCAATCAGGCTGACTGAATCCCTCAAATTTATTGGTGTATATTACGACCTTTGCTTTTCACAAACTAGCATGCGGAATTCAATTGAAACTGATTCTTTCCTTACTAGTTTTTAGCACTGTCAATGAAATCCAGAATATACATATACATATATATAGAAACTTTCTATTATATGATACTTGAGTTAATTTGTGTTTGTTCTTTTATGGCATATCGGAGGAAGTGACGTAGTCGATATCCCGATATCGACTTAGTAACATTACATTTATAACAACGCATGCGCAGAGGGGCTTTATATAAAATTTTTGATCTGCCTAGTGGGTATATCAAACGCGAATCTTTGAAGGGCGAAGATGAAGAAGCTGCATGCTCAGCAGGGATAGGTCCATTGTTTCAGAGTACCTGACTGAACCGTTTGCAAGCAATGACAACATAAAAGTTTTGCTTTTCTATGCATATATCCCACATTATTGCAAGCTACATTGAGCTTTATTGACTTTCGAGTCGAAGAACACACTATGCACATCAAATATAGAAGAAGCAGTGACTTATAGAAAAATGTAGACAAGGTGTGGTCGTATAAGGACGAGCGAGGCAAGTGACAGAACCATAAGGCACCACTAGTAAGTCGTTCGCCCGTTACTGCAAACGCCGTCGAGCTCCGACGAAACGAAACAGGCCGGGTGCCCAATGAACCCTATCGTGTCTATAACCTGGGAAGTCATAGCACTGGCCTCTTTACGGAGCAAGTAACCAGCCAACGTCCCCTAAGTCTTGCTCCGTCGCGGAAGTGGGTGCGCGATGAGCCGCGTCCAATGCCCACCAACCACATGAAAAGGTGAAGATACTTACACTACAGTAAGAGAGCAAAACGTCTGTGTGAGGGATTCGAAAATCGTATGAGATTGTGTTAAAAGTTCATATTCCCACGGTCGTTTCCGAACTCGCGCGAGATTCGAAGGCGTGCTGGGATTAAGAATAGGGCCCGAAAAGAACAGATCGTCATTCTAATACAAACGAAGCTCGACCAAGGTTTGTTTAGTTGTATTCTGGAGGCTTCTAGCACAGCTACGCCGGTATATTCATTTTTCTATGAGAGCATGTTTGCTATGTATAAATAAAGTTAAACGTTTTCGTTTGTTCTTCTTTGCTGTTGATATAGCTTTTTTTCAGACTGTTTTTTTAAACGGAGTAGCGAAATATTCAACATCCTTGTCACCTGTAGTCATCATGTTTTAACATATAATAATAATATTCTATATAAAAATTGCAATGGACATTTCAAATTCGGGTTGAGTTGTTAATTATTTACTTTTATTTGGCTTCACATAATATATTCTACTATAAGATGCACCTCTATCGTGAACATACTCGTGTTATGTCTTGCCGTTTTTACCTAAAAAACTTTTAATTACCTTCATAAAGCAACGTTGTTTGTAAAAATAAAAAAAAAAATAGCTTTTTTTTGGATGGCTTATAAGAAATCTCATATTCTAAGAATGACTCTTCTCCTTCACTAGCAATAGGAACAACAGCTCAGTCAGCTCGGAGACGCCCTTGCACACATATCTTTTTTACGTCGGTATTGCCAGATTCGTATAGTCGTTCACCTAGCATTGTGCCTAATATCGCAATTATTTTCAATCACAATCATATAACCTGCCCTTTTTAAAGTGAACAAACTAATAAAAAAAGGTATGTACGTTCTCTATACATGGAGTTTTACATGCAGGCCATTGCAACTATTAACTGCCTTTTCAAGTTTAATTTTTTTACCCGGATGGCTGAATCATTTTCTGTGCAATCGGTGCCATCTATACATAGTTGAGGTAAGAGATTGCTAAATGGAAGCAAATGATATACTCCAAATATCATTCACAACTGTAACTTAACTTTAGATATACTCGTGTATCTTGTGGCTTAAGCCCAACAAAAAAGAAAAGCAAAATAGTGCTCTAACGTTTTCCCCTCTTTCTTTATTGGCTGCTGCGCTTCTAATCGAACCCTTATCTAGGCTAGCCTTAATTTGCCTGCCTATGTCTAACTCCTTCGAACGTCCACTCTTATATGACGACGACGGCGACGTCATATCAGAGGCTCAAAGCCTGTGCTGCCGTTGTCCCTGCTGCCACTCTTAGAAGCCAAGATGTATAGATCTATTTCTTCGGGGCACGCCCCAGCTGGGCCATCGTTCTAGGGATAGGACTCAAGTCTGTATGGGCCTGCTGCTCTCTACTGTCCACTGATCGTGCAGACCCCCTGCACGGTCCGCGTACAAGGAAATCGAGCTGAAAGTATGAGTTGTTGTGTCTGGGTGTGTTATAATGTCCCTTGGGCAAGATCCTCATTTATGGCCCTACTCTTCTCTTAGGGTTCCTAGGCTTTCTTTGTTTTCCGCTTGTTCTTCGCTTTCCTTGTTTCTCTTTCGGCCTCTTCCTCCGTTCTGTTCCCTAACTAGCCCCAGAACAGCGTCCAAGCAGCGCAAACGGGCACTCTTAGCCATCCAGCTTTTCCTGCTCTCATCTGCGTCGGCCGTTCGTCGGCTCATACGCGTTGTTTGCGTCCCCACATTGTCCTTCTGTATGTGTATACCGTATACAGCATCGAGCCGTATAAACGTGGCTAGCAACAGCAGTCGGTAGCTCTGGCCGCTTAGCTGGCACTAGGCAACCCCCTGGCCACTTTCCTGCTGTACTGACAGCTATGGCCAAAGCCTCTTCAGGGTGCAGACTCTTTGCTCTTGCTTCTCTCTCGTTGCAGTGCCGGCGGTACTCCTGCTCACTGGCCAAATCCCATCATTTCGGATCGAGCCCCTCTCCTTCATTTCCCCCGAGCATCCCTGTGTCTCCATCCCAAGCCGAGCATGCTTCAGCTCGGCTTCCCGCGTAGCTGTCTGTACTTCTATCCAACGCAGTCACTAGAGTTTCTTCCATTACCACCACGACCAGCGGCAAGTACCTCTGCAAATGCCAAGCGAAATAATGGTGGTAGCAGAACGGCGGGTATGGCCGCCAACAGGCGAGGGAGGGGGCGTGCAAGAAAAAAGGCCGACAATCGGCAAGGACGCTGCACTCCTGTCTCCTGAAGTAGCGGAGCGAGGCGGAGCACCAGTGGCCTATGTTCGATTTGAACTGCATGCAGAGCTGTGAGTGTCTTTAGATACTTGATGCTGCTGTTGACAGAAAATTGAGCTGACGCATAGGCGATGTTAGGCGAGAAATGATAGAATGGTAAAGCGCGAACTGCCATTTCTGCAATATAGTCTATCTATCGTCTAGAGGTTTTGTTTGTTGATCGAAATCGTTTACTGGAACGTATCGAATTTACTACTAATGAGTTGAAAGGTATGTATAGTTCCGCGCGAGCTCACGACGTACAGTTTAGTACATTACGGCAACGGTAACGCACTGGACAATGTAGTCAAATATATATTAACAGACGGTCGTGCTGTCGCCAGAATTCGGCTAATGTTTTGTCGATGCACAAACGAATGCCAATTGCTTTGCTCGTCACTTTGATCTCAGACAGTGGGGAGTTTCTCGTTAAGTTAATAACCTCATTTCCTTCAATAACAGACAGAACTTCGTATTGTGATACAATACGGCTATAGGTTCCGCTACAATTTTGCTGATAAGGGCTAGTATGACTAAAATTAAACCTTACGGACTAAATGCACAGACCTGACAGCACCCCCACCCCCCAATACATTCAACATACATTAGTCCCCCGCATACATGTAAAAGTGCTTCGTTCTTTCTTATTTATCGAGCTATACGTACAAACGATAGAAATACAATTAAAAGTACGACTACTTGTTGGTGTAAATCCTTTTCGATAGTTCGCCCCTGATTTGCGCAGGCAGCGGTTACTGCTTTAATGCTGTCCAGCGTTTTGTAAAACTAATAACCCGCTCAGTGGCACTATTAATTAGGTTACCAAGATCTAACTGTACCGTAATAGGATATTTGCGACAGGTCTTGCTTTAACTAACACGGTCGCCGTTGGTCCCGTTGTGTTGTCTGTTTATCCTGAAACGGATGTCAGTCGCACGTACGATAGCGTGACGATGGTTGTTACTACATGGTGCAGTATGAATCTGATTAGCCTTTGCCTTGACCTTGCTAAAAATTACAGGCTTCTATCTGCAGGAACTCTATTCTACAAGAACTATCGAAAACGCTTCGTTTTCGTAACATTAGTGTCCATTCGAATTGCCAGCCTTTTCCCAAGCGGCTCGAGCTTGTACAATCATCTTACTTCAGCATTGCCATGCCGCACTCTCAGCGTATAGTGAGAGACCTCTAGGACATTACTCAACGCGCACTGTCCGCAGCCGCGCTTCTCTAGTGGAGCAACATCTGAGACCGACAAAACTAGCAGTGCTGTGTACAAAAAATACACGCACGAATCCAAAAAACGTATCAACAATCTGAAGTCGCTTGACTAGGCCAGCACATTGCTATGAAGAGGCGAGCTCAACGTTGGTCGGAACTGGGTACTTGGTCCTTGCACATCACGGACATCGCAACGATCACTCATTTGTCCCTGTTGTCGTTCCATCGAAGATCCATGTCCTTTCGCTAGTTATGTCGCGAGGCTCATGACTTTATACTCACGTCCTTAGTTTGTCTCAGTCGAGTTACTACAGGCCTTCCCAATCCAGCCGTCTGGCTAGCCAGCGTGTAAAGCAACAAGCCCACATCCTCTAGCTTTAGGACTATGGAGAAGATCAAGCCAGGGCTGTTACGTATGTGAGCTGTGCGGTCTTTTCTTATCTTGAGCCGGCAAGTCATGTGTGTCTGTGTCGTCCCACCGCCGCCGTTTTCGGGACTGACGGAAAAGCCTGTCCACAGAGCCTAATATTGAGCGGTGTAGTAGTGACAAACGCACTGGTGGGGCGGCGACGGGTCTGGGCTGACGGGTGCACAGCATTAAGGCGGAGCAAGGTCTGCCGGATCCAGGCAAGCTACTCCCAACGGAACAGCCAGAAGGGTGGTCTGTCGGATAGCGGTTGAGGGAATAGAGGCACTCGGGCGTAGGGCTGTAAGGAGTAAAAGGGGAACCGGCCTTTTCCGTCGTCGTCATCGTCGACAAACGATGTCTTAGACCGCAAGGCTACCCCTGCCTGTTATTTTATCCAAAGGCGACTCGAGTCGAATTGACTCAACCCGACAACAACAGTTTCATCGTCATCGTCATTGTTATCGTAGATTAGAAAGCCAGGCAGAGCAAAACGAAGCAGGGTCTGACCGCCGGTTAGGCCGTTGATACTGGCTACGTGAAGACGAGCCAATCGACGGGTTCGTCAGAGAATTGTGGCACTCGCTTGTGCAACTATTAAAAAAAAAAAAGATTTCGACCGTCGTTGTACATCAAGATCGAATGCAAGAAGTGAGGTACCAAAACGAACTCAGTAGTACGAATGTTCTTGTCTACTGATAGCTGTTAATGCATAATGAGAGATGGCAATGGCGGGATTTGGGGGGTAAAAAAGCTGTATAAAGAAAAATGAAGCATGAAATGTACATAAAGAATTATGGAAAACACTCTCGCGGTTCTGTTAACAAGGATGCGTGGTATCCCTAGAGGGGAGTATAGTCGTGCATCGAAAGGAATCAGGAACGTGTCGAAGGACGACAATGACTTCCGTTTTATTTCTTTAAACAATGACTATTTCTTCAGAGTTGCCCTCAGAAGCAAGAAGAACGTTTTAGGCATTATAGCAGTCGCATTGTCACACGCGTCTGCAACATTAACAATTAGAATGGTAGCTTCACCTATCCCACTCCTGATCGTATGGAATCAAACTGAAACTGAGGTCGAATACTGACCGATCGCGGAATCGAAAGAAACAAAGAAAAATTATTTTCATAGGTTTCGTTTAAAATATGTATCAGATTGATGGGAAAATTTCCGCCATTTTTAATCTCGGTCTCTTCTTTTCCAGTCTCACTGTATTCGTACTGCCTGCCATTCAAATTGCCCTCCATAAGGCGAGTCGTTGTTTTTTCCAGTTTGAAAGGAAACTGCGCGCCGCGGTAACGATAGATGCTTACGGCAACAGAGAAGTGTACTTTCGATACCTCATTTCTAATGCGCTTTGTCGAGGTAAATACATCACTGAAGCAGACCGATGCGTTCGTTCTGTGTACAGAGAGGACATGATTGAGCGGATTGCTCGACAGTGGTTTGCGAAGCTCAGATACAGTAAATGAGGTCTGAACAATGCTATCTCACTTTGGAAGACCGTCCTATTCTGATAAGGCCCGTCTGAAAGCACTTTTAAAGAAGGACGGTCATCAATCCAGCCGACAATTAACCATGAAGGTACATTTGAAATCATTGTTTATCATCTTCGTTCAATGAGGTTTCCAAAAAAAGCTGATGTTTAGACGTACGACATCCTGATCAAGGCGGGCAAGATAGATCAGTTTACCTTGTAGGTTTTCGTGCAAAATCATCTCCTGTCGCTAGAAGTACTATCTCTCTGTCAACATAAACAATTAAAACCCATAAGTTGCTCCAAATGACAAAGTAGGTCAGGCCCAGGCAGGATCTCATAATCTATCATGTGATTGCATATCTCATAGAGGTGGATTAGCATTATTTCTACTCACTGTTGAACCAGATAAAAGATGAAACTTTTGCGACAGGGTAAGACCTTAAGCCCTGGTTAAATAGCTTCTCTGGGGTCAAGACCACTTAGTTTTAGCTAAACAATAGAAATTTTTAACTTATATTTGTGTTTAACTTATGAGTGTCTAACTCGAAGTGACAATTTCGTTTTCATTGCTTGCGATTCTCAAAAACCGCACGACCTTCTATTCTGCTCCAGTCAGTTTCCTAGCTCAACCTACTAGTAGCTAAACTGCTTATATCAGGCGCTAACTACGTATCTCTACAGAAGCGATTACGTACGCTTAATTAAGACTATCGGATATCACCCGTGCGCTAGTTTATAATGCTATCAGTCTTCAAGATGATCTTTAATTTGTATATTATCATATGAACGGGTGATGCAACCGAACGCGACCATTATGGCAGAGAAAACAACTGCTTAAATTCAGTTAGATAATAACACATTCGATACCGCATGTATAGTTGTCTATGGCGCTTGATCGTAGACATAAAACCGACGCATTGCACCTCATCTAGTCCGCGTCGCTACTTCATAACAGACTAGTCTAGTGGCTAGGTTGTAGCCCCAATTCTAGTACAGATTGGAGAGACACCTGTCGAATTTTCGATGGACATGTTGCTTGTATCTTCTAAACACATTGTTCTAATACTTACGTCACTTAACTTTGACAGAGACTGGCATGTTCCGGTTACCCCAAACAAATCGCATGATAAATAAAAATCAAAAGTATCACAATAAAAAAACGATCGATAAATCGTGCCTAAATTGATTTCAATAGATTTGTTTACAAGTCGAGCCTGTAAATCATCTAATATAGTGAGATAAATTATATACACGAACAGAATTAGTAATATAAGTCTGCAATTATATTTTCTTTTGCATTCGGTTCTACTGGATACCGTTGTTTATAAATAAAACTTGTTTCACAATCAGATACTATTATTTTAGTGTTCTTGTTTTTTTTTTCTAGATCGTGAAAACGCATTAACATTGATATTTAAATTTTCCCCACCTATTTAACCCATAAACTCAACGATGATTTCTTCACAACGTATTTTCCACCCTCCCAATATATACATATATACATATTTTGAATGAATTCAGGTTACTGCTTAAAAGTATCGTTCTTTGACGATTTAAAGGTGCCACCGGTCAGTTGCGCGCAGAGCTGGGAACGCGCGAAGAACTGAAGTGTCGATCTATATAAACGTCGTTCTTCTCTAGTGAGCGTGACCTGTTGGCCCGTCGTCCTTTAAGTTAGGCCGAGCAAACCTCTTAACGACTGCGACGAACCTTGGGCGAAAAAAGTAATATCCATGATATTTTCGCGTACGCGCTTCGACAGCTGCTCGGCCAGCGGCCGTCGGCTCCTCGTCCACTAAATGGTGTCGAGCATCGACATCGTATCGTGTAATGGTAGATTTATTTTAATTTAGATCCGTAATCATTATCGTTGCGTCTTTCAATCATGGTAGCAAGAACAGTTTTCTGTCTAGTTCTTCTGACCGCCTGCGTCCGTTTACGCTTCTCGTATGCGTACATATGCGATAGGGCCATTTTAGGGGTTTTGCGGTTGTCCCAGAAGACGAGCCTGATCTCAGACGTTCACCGTGGAGGCGACGGTTCTAATAACGGCACTTGCCTTAAAGGTAAGACCAACAAAATGAGAATAAGTAAACGGAAACAAATAATAATGATGGCAGAGCCAAAGGTGGTGGTGGTAAAAACTTTTGTCTTGTCAGCCCAGAAGCAGGCTATAAGAGCTTTTTTTCTTTCTGCGCCACAGTGTCGTAGTGTTGACATTGTCATCCTTAGTAAGGCAGACTGACGTGTTAAGAAATGCAAAAGGTTGAAAAACGTGTGCCCGCTATCATTAATCTAGTTAGACCTGTTATGGACCTAGCCTGCTACCTAAGATAGTGCGCTCGTCCCTAGTTATTTTTTCGAGCACTCATTAATATTGACATACATTATATTTTAATAGGTCGCACGGATTCGATATGATTCCATAAAGAGGTTCCATTAAAAAAGGTATTCTGCATTCATATAGCAGCCTCTGCTGTTTGAATTCGACCCCTTCGCGGTTAACAAAGATGGCCATATCTCACTAGAGATCGTGACAGCATAGCATGAGCAAATTAAATACCGTCCACTCGCATTTAATTATACTTCGATCTGTATACTATGATGCCTACTGATTAATGTGGGCTGGAGTCTTAATACAATTTCCTATGCAAGGGCTGTCAGAGGGGTGAAAGGGGCAGTAAATTGTGGAACTGCTGAGTGCCTTACACGTGACAATTGAATAAACGGAAAGTTTAATCTGATCATCGTCATCTATCGTTGCACTTTGCCCCCTGTGCACAGTTTCTCCGGCCCACACTTAATGAGTCCTCCTAGCTAAATGGGATTTCAACAGAGAAATCAGGCACACACCTTGTACTGACTTTTGTGTTTGTAATAGAATCTCGAAGTGATTAACTCAAAGCCTTCTTTTCAACTGAGTAGTAATTAATTACCAAATAATTATATAGGCTTTGAAGTCAAAAGAACGCTTCTGGTGAACAGGGGCATTTCCTAACAATCTTTCATTTTCGGTTTAAGTGACCTCGTAGTTTTTTATTCAGACAGATATTGATGCAGCATAGAGAAGAAATTCGCTAAAAACACTTGAAAATGTTCCCAAAGTGAATAGCAGTCAAGATTATTCGAATGGCCTCCTCCCTCCCTAATATTTCCACTTTAGTGTCCGTAACAAGCATCAAGAGCGTATGGTAATCGAGGATCAGAACTGCTCCTTACTGTCTTATTCTTACGCAGATTTCTACTACTGACCTGGCACTAGATTCAAATACTGGAATTCGCTCATGCTCCCATTGGCAAAACCCGTCTGCCATAGACAACATAAACCTTTGCTAAAGTCGACCAATCCACGTGTTTGCCAATTGAGTGATAGTATGATTGTGGCACTGACAGCAGCAACCGAAATGGCACGAACCAGAAATAGTGTCAATTACTATTTTTATATATATATATATATGTATATATCACACGGTCGTATTCTCTGTGGGATTCAACCCTAATCCTGGTATTTACTGCTTGGTCCTTGTTCCACTAACGTATAACCCGATCGATAAATGGTGAGTCACTGCACTGTACTCAAGTGTACCAAATTGCGGATGCCTGAACTGTAGCCTCTGCAACTTGAATCATCTCGAACAGCGTTTGCTTGTCATCATCTTCACATTAGTTTCTTGACACGATGACGGGTGAGGGCAAAGCGCTAAGGGCGACAGAATACCCTAACTGCGCTAGATTTCAAGGCAGTGCAGCTATATTCGACGCGTGTCTGTTCTCTTACACCGCATTGGATGATATGATGGTCTCCGATGTTAGTCCAACCAAGAATCGGTCTCCGCATTTACGGTGGGGTGCGGACTACTTCGATCGGCAGTAGCTTCTATAGAATGGAAGGTGTATGGGATTGGCCGCTGTGTAGTAGTCAGATCGTAGCTTCGAGATGAAGCAGGAAGCCTAGGGCCTGCCCTTACTGTAGGATGGATGCAGTTGTCGACTCGTAATATTCATTGGCTGTTGGCAGATATACACAGGCTAGAGCAAGATATAGCATACTGTTTAAACATAGGATAACTGACGCGCTCATCTACAGTGGGCTTCGCTTCGGCTCGCCAGGCGTCGCGTAGCTTGGCCATGGACATCTTTCGCAAGAAGACAGGAACAGGGTACTACAGCACATCCACTCTCGAACCCCTCAACCCCTCTGCGTCCGCCCCTCCCGCGTTATATTTGATTTGCACAGCCACTTTGCCGCTACCCCAGCCACGGCAGTGTACCGTTCGCATTTATATCTCACGCAGATAGTACATAAGAACAGCGACCCCACATCACAACTACAGCAAAGTGGATAGATTGCTGCGGTGCCATACGCACTATGTATAGATGGGATTTCATCGTTGCTGCTACTTCAACTTCAACAAAGGATGGCAGGGCCAGTGCATTTTAGTGTCTTGCAGGCAGACAAGTCATACGATGCTGGCTGTCGTCTCAAAGACGCCTCTAGATATGTCCTTCCACCGAAGAAGAAAAGGTTGATCGAGAACCCATCAATGTGTCTTCGTATGTGTTGTCAGCGCTCTGATGTCTCTTGCCCAATAAAGAAAGGTTCTTCTCTTTCAAGTTGTTGACGTAGTGCGTACACTGTTGGAAAGTGTAGGATACGTCTTTTATCACTAGTTTCGGCGCGTTTCTCATTTGTTGACAAAATGGCTTGCGTAGCCTGTACATGAAATATCAGCTAAATCTCGTTACATAAGAATAACGCAGTCTTTGTAAAAATACTATCTACGCACCCGTCAGGTTTCCCGTAAGATACGGAACTGTTCAAACGAAGTTCCGTGTCCACGTTATGTCAATATCTGGTCAGTCTAGGTTGTGAGTATTTACTTCGCTCCGTGAACATTCACACAGAGGAAGGAAACTACTTGAAAACAACACAGGCTGTATCGGGCACTTTGCTCGGCACAAGGCCAACCTATTTCCTGAACACGTAGGCCATCCTCTCTTTCTCGCACTTTTTTTCTTATTGGGGCAACAAACTCCCGGGGCAACGTTTGTCGTAGGGCCGTGCCAACGAAATCGATAGTGGTATCTCCTTCGGTTGTAATTCCGTTGAAGTGGTCAACTCCGCCATAGACTCTCGGTTCGCTAAAGCCCCTACGTCCGGCCGTGCGAGACAAGCAGGCTAAACCAGCCCGTATTACCTCACAGATAGAGGTACAGAGGGTCTCCTGTTTCTTGGCTGTAGTCTTCGCCCGCTAAAAATATGGGGGTTCGCCGCCTTGTATACTCACCGGTTGCTTCTATTAGACAGCCGCTGGGACCTAGCGACGGGTTGTCAAGCATTTTCCGTCGAGTACAGCCACAAATACATTCTACACGCAGTAGGACGCGGGGGGGGGGGGAGGGGGTAAGAAGCCTTAGGGGGAGCCTACCCAACGCTGACTGTCCGATGAACTTGCCCCATACTTCCCTTTAAGGGTAAGTGCAGGATGTGGATCTATAAGTGTCATTTTCCCTATACGGCCATTCCCCTTGCTCGTATATCCGATAAGGGCAACGCTCAGAAGCTCTTAACTGCGAGGAGACCCAATCGTCTGGGATCGACTTGGATAAGTGCGGAGTGCGAGGCCCTACAAGAAATACTCCGTTTTGCTCACAGATCTCCGTTGAAGGCATTGGGCAGATTGAGGTCCAGCTTAACCGAGTGCTATATCGGAACAAACTGGAACCTCCTATATCTTCATTTAACTGTGTCGACAATACATTACGACCAGGGTTAATAAATATTGACGTGTCGACGCAAATAGGGCTGAATGCAAATAGTTTTTTTTTTTTTTTTCTATGAAAGGGTAGCTTTTTTGACAAGCGGAAAGTGTGTCGCGTGCAGAAGAAGTTAGGCGCGTTCAAATCCAAAATAACTTGTCAGCATTTGCAAGAGTTGTAAAGTTGGCAACACGCCATGTATTTTCCCTGGTATTTTAATTATGGTGAATGACTTGTTGTCTGTTATCAACATATGCAAATGAATAGCTTGTTTTATTCATACAGACTATGTACTATCGTTGATGTTGGTGGGGCATGAAGCAGCCAGCGATCACCCTTCTCCTCCAACCAGAGACTTGACCATCCACGCCACTGCGTATATATATATATATATATATAACTCGCTTTAAATTAACAATAGACTGCACGATCCAGAGATTAACATTTTTCATTGTCCGTGTTTTTTTATGGCATTTTTCACTAAAACTTGAAAACATGATACCCCTTCGCGGGCATTCAGTTATAAAAATATATGAAACTTTACTTCCTGTATCTTAAATTAAAAACTCCCAATTAAATCAAGCGCGGTGACGCTATAGCCTGTTCCCTATTTAAATCTAGCTGGTAAGAGTAAATACGGTGAATTAAAGTTCATTGGCGCTATTTTTTTTGTCTTAGTACACTCTCTCTGCGTTTATTTATTTGCATTGATCTGTAATTGTAGTCCTATGACAACACGTATTTCACTATAGTATTGCCTTGAGAAGCGTACATATGTGTATTTGGTACTATTGTCAAGCGGACATATTATGGAAACAAACAAACAATCAAAATATAGAAATTTACGTTTCGCAAATTTTCCATTTTTATTACCCGTGGGGGTGGTGTTATCCCAGGAAACAGGACGGAAATCGACATAATCTATATAGGTATGTGGAACTTAAAAAGTGCTACAGTTCGATAGTCTACCAGATGAACACACTTGGTGATTAACAATGTGGATTTGGATTCTGGTAGAAAAAAAAAAGCACTCAAGTTTAAACCCATCGCTTCATTGCAGAAAAGAATTGCAAAAAGACGAAATTATGTATCAGCTGTAAGGCAACTTTCTGATTATTTCGTTTTTGCAAATAAATGCTGCCTTGCTCGTGTGTTATGGTGTATTATTTCTTCAAGCAGCTTTTACTACAAAGTCTGCTCATTTATACACAAACGTGTCCGAATTGGTCCTTCTTAGAGAAAAAAAACAGTTCAGACATCTTTGATCTCTCCAATCTTTCCACTTCGCGTGGCTTTCGGGTCAATTAAATGACTCCTTTAAATTACCTTAGTCTTCTCGTCGTTATTGGTGTCACCGTCTCCGTAGTGGTTCTCCCCGCATCTTCGTCGTCGCTGTTGTCTTTAAGTGATATGAAAGCGCCCTGTCCTTCAAAGATGGCCGACATCTCGACGCCACTCAAGATCATATCAGATCTTATTTCTCTGCCTGTAGAAACGACAGAAGCAGCAAAAACGATAACAGTAGCTCCTACGACGGCAGGGCTGTAACAGCAGGTCCCCTTCTGACCGCCGGCGGAAGAACATTACACGAGCTTCTGGTCTTTTAGTTTTGAGCCTGACGCAAGGTCTTAGGCTACTACAAAAGTTCATCCGAGCCAAGTAGAGAAAGAAAGAGAATTCGCTGCATCTTCACAATCGTGCTACCAGCGTCAGCATTTGATTCCTTGCGTCTTCCTGCCGCTCTTTGTTCGTCCGGTGGCCAAATTCACCTCCTCAGTAGCGACTCTTTGTCATGGTGACTATACTTCTGCTAACACGCGGTGCTAACGAGACAAGCAAAACGATTCTGGTGGTTAAGTATTGTCTGAGGTAAAACTTCTTTGCGGAAATCGATAAGACGTGGTAAAAGCCAACTCGTTTTCTCTGAATCCTTGCAGTGCCCACAAGCTGAAGCATGCATGCTTACCGGCTTCACGTACGGCTTATAGGTGGCATAGCGATGCCTCGTCGAGGGGTACCTCTTGGCTTCCGCTCTCCTGTATACATGTCATTGTTGGTTGAGTCCATACAACGAACGGCAATGTCAGTTATTTCATAACTTTTGTTGCGGCAGGTAAACTGTCCAACACCTTGAATGGCCAGCACCCCGGTAAATCACTTCATGAGTTGTCCGTGCGGTGTTTTTTTCCGACCTTCGCTTTCTCATGGCACAGCATTCGCGCAACATTTTGTTACCGAATCCACCGCGCCGACATTGTCTAGGACATATCAGTCCAAACAGCCGGGTGCCTGCCTCCTGTTTTAGTCTATGTCCTGGCTGGCGTTGGCGTCTTTGACGGATGCGCGAGATTTGTCCACGTCGTATAAATAACAAATTTTTTTTGGTGTCGCCGACAATGCGGGCCACAGGCCGGGGATAGAAGGGCAAGGGACAGGCAGTGAGTAAGCAAGAGTCTTCAGCAGTTAAAAGACTAATGATGAAACGACGAAAAAAGGAAGAGAATGAAAACGCAAGGTTAAATGCTGGTACTGTCAAGTGAAACGAAAAATCGAAGTGAACCCAGAAGAAAAATCAGTGGCAGTAGAAATTCGGCCCGCTATTGAGGCCGGCGTTTGGAGCGGATACAGCAGACGTTTTCTGGCTAGTCAACAAATATCACAGAAACGACAAATCGCTTGTTCGATAGGTGCACCAGCAGAATACCAAATATAAATATAATACATACAGAGACACAAACATATACACGCACATATACATAAGAGAAAGACGAAAACGCAGCTCTATGTCATAGAATAACAGTCACAAACATACGCCTTCTTATAGATGACGAGGTATAGTCGTTCAGAGTTGATGAACCTATGTTAGCTAGATAGTACCTGTATACACGAACTGCTCGCCTTATATGGACCGTAACCGTATGCCACAGCAGTAAGCAAGCATATACTGAATCGCCAAAGAATCTCAGCGACCTTCAACCAGCTCTTGATCCGTCGCCTTGATGTTGACTGGTTGGGTTGATTTCGTTCACGTTGACTTCAGCGTGATGCCAACGTTGCCTCAAAACGTCGACGATAGGAAGGTTCAAAGCAACAGCGGAGCGAGTGTCAGTGCTGCTGCCGCCTGCCAATTGTGACTAGAGCAAATGGATCGCGCACCGTGTAAGGAAAAAAAAATAAGATTTACGAATCTATTCGTGAAGACAAAGTAGTTGACGAAAAGGAGCAAATAGAAAGGTCAGTCAGTACAATCAGGATTGCGGTACCCTTCTGGTGCTTAAAAACGCAGAGAATAGAGATGGTTCACCTCCTTATTCGGTATCATTCGTTTTGCTAATGTACGTAAAAAAAGCCAGTCAGCTCAACAGCCATCGCACAGAGGCGACAACGGGCCGAACGACATTGCCCCAAACTTTGGCGGATGGGCTGGTGGTGCAATTGTGAGGATAGCACATTTCTCGTAAGTAGAATTCCTTGAAAAGTCAAAAGGAACAATACGGTTTTCCATAACAATTGTGTTTATGAACATATTGTGGGGTCGTTCTCTTCTCTAAAGTATGGTGTGAATGTAAAAACTTCATATCCCGCATAAACGACTCGAAGATGTGATCAGAAAATTGTCTTGGTCACGAAAATACGTACTGTCGTTCAGAGTAGAGGCAGATATTTCCTATATCGTTATTCCAATGCAACAAAAAATCCTATGCAATTTTTGCTGAGTTTTGCATGGGCTCAACTCGAATGTTCTGAGCTTATCAGAGTTCCGCTTCTTCCTTTGATAAGACCTGGTGCACACCGTAGATTTCTGCGTTAGAATCTCCACTGGACCCTTTGGTAGGGCCTGAATAAGCCTCCTGCCGTAAATCCGCTGTTGCGTTCTTCTTCTATTGCAAAATACACAAGCACACCCGCTCAATATCTAATGAAGCATGGTCAAGCAGAGTCTTCTATTATCTTCATCGATTACACTCATACCCATTGAGTCGCTCTATGCTTACATATGTATACCTGCCCATAGAAATGGGTATATGACACAACTGATGGATCAACCAACCTACTCCTGCCGCAGCCTCAGCCAAAGCGTCAGCGACAGAAACAGTAGCAGCGGCTTCATTTCATGAACCCCATCTGCTCACAGGGCAATCGCAGCTGTCTTGTTCCCACGCGAGTTTTTCCTGTATACCTGCAGCGGCGATGGCGGTAGTAAATGAACTCCTCAATGTCGGTGGTATTGTTATTGTTGTTGCTCAATCAGAAAACGACAGTATCGATCAAAATCATGGGGATAACTATAGAAAGCAAGATCTGAGCTTACGAGACGAAATAAGTAACTCTCGCTCAAAACCAATTGTGCACCCGGCCAGCAGCTTCGTAATGACCCTAACAGTTCTATATCATAGTGATATAAACTGGTAAATTGAACAAGTCAGCTATTTACTGAAATTTGATTGGCTGAGTGGAAAAGCAATTCACGGAAACAGACTCAGAGGGGAATAGATTCAGAAGTTAGACAAGCATCGTTTAATAGGCAGATGGGTCGCATCTACACTTGAGTACAGGTTGATACGGAAAAATTGCCAATTGTATCTAGAATTCTGTAGACCAAGTTGGTCTATGTCGGTTTGTTATTGAACCCAAGTTGTTGGAAATCGAAGACGGCACTGTATTGTGTCGTAATATCATAATAAACAAGTAATCAGGTTTTCTACACGGGGTCCATAGATGGAGGGACAGTTTCTTCAGTTACAAACGAAATGTTTTGGCGTATCTCGTACACCTTATGAATTGTTGAAAGACAGGGGGTACCGAACCATTAGCTTCCGTCAGCACACACACACACACACACGTTATAGACTATGACATCAATGGCTACATCTAACAAGTCAATATATAACCTAGCTCCACTAACAAAACTTCTCTGCCAGAAAGCTTCCTATCTAATTGCGGCTAGGGGTGTTCAGCTTTCACTTATCTAGATACTAACTCTTATAAGACGCTAGTATAAAAGCTGTTTTTGTGTATTCGTTATTTATTTAGGTTTTATCTAGTCTCCAATCGTTTTTGGCCATATTTTTTCGTAATACAATTCGACCTGAGCTAAACAAAACGAAAAAAAAAAAAAAAAAAAAAACACGTCACTGACAAAGTGTTATGTGCTTTAGAAATTCAGTACCAGCCGAAAATCGTCTATCTTCACATCGATCTATTGAAGCAAAAATTGAATAACCGTATGGATGTTTCCCAGCGACTAATGGACTAGGCAGTTGCCAGCGTCGTCGTGTCGGCAGTGATGAATTTATGAAAATGAAGACATTTATCCAAGGACTCGAGAGAGCGGCGAGAAAAATTACGTTCACGATGTATTTTATATGCACACAAAGAGTACATATATTCTACTTAGGTTCTTCCCCTGATCGTTATCGGTTAGCCCTTTTTTGTTCGTTGTGGGATTGTCTGAACCAGCTCTTACATTTGCTGATTGAGTAATAATATCAGCCATTCACATATGTCGTGTAATTCCGATTTTGGCTAGCGAGATCAGAGAAATAGCTTGGAGGCGTGGGTCGTTGGCCTGCCCGACGAAGGACAGAGGCTATTATTGCTGTCAAATATGAATAAACAAAATAGGCCCTACGTATTAACATGCCGACATGTCTATGTTGTGCACGCTCAGAAGAAACATGAGTGACAACGGCTATGTCCCTTGTGTGTCGGACGGACAGAGAAAAAAAAAATCATAAATACAAAATTAACACAATACGATCCGTTAGCTCGTAATGCACTAATGGGCATTTATGGCAGGTGTCAATAGAATCGACATATTTTTTTTTCTGATTTATTTTTATAGCTCTGGCAAAAGGCGAGGCTGTAATTGAAGCAACAGCAACTATCCGGATCTCATCTAGGCATGTCAATGTAATGTACGAAGAGTTCGTGTGAGAAGGTACAGGTTTTTCCTGTCGTTCGAGCATTGTTAAACTTAAGTATACTTAGCTTTGGAGATGAATACTTTGGAATTTAGACTAGATGGAGAACATGCTAAGTCGGACATCTATATGAAGAATTGTGCGGTAGTTTCTACATGGCTCAGTTTCTGCTAAAAGGTGTACCCTTTCAATTTCACGGAGGTAAATAGAAAGTCATGTTCCCTTGTTTTCTTATTGTATTCAACTAGATACGGTAACGGTCTCACATCTACTGTAGATATTTAACCCAACCTTCGTTATGAAAAATGCCCCTTTGCCCATTTTTCTTGCGCAACAACAACAACAACAACAACAACAACACGCCCAGATGTCACCTGCTGCCTATTACAACAAAAACCTAGTGTAGGTTAGTACTAATAGTTATTTGCAATAAAAAGGCTTACCCTTTGGCTTGTCGCTCTGAACGCAGCATCTGTGTCCAGCCAAAGTTTCGGACCATCTCTAACATGGCGCTTGTTTACTAGACGATTTTAATTGCTTGTCCGCTTTGTTGACAACGTGGTTTCCTTTCCATTGCGGTAACACTTATCGAGCTACAGCAGCAGCCAAACCTATGATGGCTGAAAAATTGTTCTCTTGACCTTTTTGTTGCACTTATACTTTTCTTCAGGCGAAGGCATAGTGTCGATACTGGTTGTAGCTTGTTTGCTCTCTTTCTATCCGATCCATTGATGTTTAACATTGAAAACCCAAAGGCTTACTTCCATAAATTCTTCTCGTGCGCACGCGTTCTGAGGTCGATTTATGAAGTGCTTCTTTCACAAAATCAGTTCAAGTCCTCTGACCATTTTCTGAGTTAGTACGTTTTTTTCGTTTTGATCTCTTTATTCACTTATTATCTATGTTGCATTGTCGATAAAGTTGCCTAAGTGAAGACCCGATTCTGCTCTGACCACTTCACTAAGCTGGTTACGGCCATGTGCACCGTCATCAACCGCTTTTTACGCAGACGCGCCGAATGCCGACAGCGGGTTTTCCCCCCGCTAGGATAAGACAGAGATACTGCCTCAGAAATTGTATTACCGCTGTATAACAATTTGATATATTCTATTTCATTCCACATACATGCAGCACGTGTGTGTGTGTATCGACGAACCTGCCTGGATCTTCATGGTGCAAAAGCATTGTTACTATCATCTATATAAATATACACACGTACGTGTATACTCTCCAGATATTCTTGAATTATTTTTGTTTCTTGCTTGAAGCAAGTGATGGGGACGTGCAGCATCACGGCCCGTTGAATTTACAAGCGCGAACGGTACACAGGGGAACATGTTCTTGTAAGTAGTCTTCACCCACATCTCGCATGATCGTTACGACGTTAAAGGGCGCAGTGAACAGAACAGGATCAGTAAAACAGTGGGGGAATCTTTAAGTGCGTCGACGTTGGCGGAAGCGATTGTTTTTGACGCTGCTACTGCCAATGTCTAGCCCCTACTGGTCGATTTCAACCGTAGATATTTCTGGCACCGCTTCTCCGCATCTTCACAGTCGTCCCCGCTTTCCGCCTCGACATCGGTGCCAGTCATAGCAGGTTGGTTTTCCTACCATTGAAAAAACTGTTGATCCGGAAGCTTTTTCTCGTACTAATAATGCATTTGTAAGCGATGTTGTTTTTATTTTGTGTTGAAGCAATGAAGATTGTCCCAGTAGTCGCTATCGATCGCGCTGTTATTATTGTTGCTGGTGTCTTGGTCTCTGTCGTCGTTGTTGTTTTATTTCTTGTTTTGCTGGTGTTACGCAAGTCTATCGGAAGCTGAAAAACGGAAAACGAAAGAAACCAACTGTATAGGCACCTTGTCGCCGCTCCCAAAACGATAGTGCTGGTAGCGACGCGTTTACGGGGATCGGTCGAACGGACGTTGTCGCTGCTGTCGAAATAATTGCGCACCTAACGGGAAATCAGCAGTGAACGGATTTCTCTTTCGAAGAGGGAGAAATCGAATGAAAAAGAGTTTCACGCATGGCAAGCAAAACGAAAGTAATAGGAAAATCAGCAAGCGCACTACTGGCAGCAGGGCCGGTAGCGGCAGCGGTCAAATCGCCAGCGTGTGATCAAGGAGTGAGAAAGAAATAAAGTATAATTCGCTAACAATTTCGCGCGCTACACCGCCCAAATAATCCAATGTACAACAACAATCGTGTCATAGTTAGCAGCAGTTACAGCATTGAACACGGCTTATGCTGACAATCCTTCGTATTCTACATCTGGGTTTGCTTTGTTCCTCTAACTTTCTCATTCGATCTAGGCCTTCCCTCTCAGACTCTACCCCCCCCCCCCCCAGGATTTTTCCCCTCGTGATATTTTGTCTCGCACCCTCGTTTCTTGCTCTTCTACGTCTTCGACTTCTACACCCCTCGTAGATATATGATCCTGCGTTTTCCCGCTACACACTTAGCCCTATGCTTCTCATGGAGGCGGGCGGACTGGGAAACACTGATGCCTTCGCTCGGTTTTAGATTCCCATAAACAGTGTCATGAACAGCACTAGCCCTATTAGTCTATAAGGAGCTGAACGAGCCAAGGAAATACAACGAAACGAAAGATAGCAAAGCTAAAAAAGAACGAGAGAACTGCCACAGACAAGAACAAGCTGCATTTGTATATGCTGTTGATTCGTGGAAATATAGCATCATTTTGTTTATTAGCTATTAATGCTGCGCCTTCTGCTGTAAGCGTCCCGACGGACCTGAAACCGTATCAACCTTAGAAAGACCGCTACCGTCGAAAAGTTTGCTTTTTTCATGAACGCCGTTTAGCTTTACGTTTGTATTTGGCCCACACTTCGAATTACCCATAATGTGATGGTTGTATCCAAAGAAAGCAGGACACAATGGCAGTTTTCCTTCTTGCGTGTTCGCTGACGGCTGCAATGTGTGCAATCGTATTCTGCTATCTACTGCCACTGCTATCGTTCGCGGAGATCGAATCAGCGACCTTAGACGCTTTAGGCGCCCAAACCAGCACGCGGGAACAATGATAGGTGCTTGAACACTATTTGAATGCTGTGAGAGCTGTGGCGTTGTGTAATATATCTAATCGATTTACCATTTTTGCTATGTACAAGAGTTCCTAGTAATACGGATCCTAGTAATTTTTTGTGCAGCGTAACAATTGATGATGTGGACATGATTCTTCGCCCTGGGTCGATTCGCTGAATTTTCTAAAAAAAAAAGGCGTACCAAAATATTGGACGTTGCGGGACTAATCAGTTGTCGATCGCGCGTCACAGATGTGACTCCCTATCGCTAGTTTAGCGTTCGTCCTTCCGTTCAGCATTCCTTCCTTACATGTATGATAGTTTGTTTTTCGGGAACACTTAATTTAGAAAATCTAAAGAGGTTCTTGAACGTGTCACGGAAACATATTATGGTTAATGTAGCAGCTAGTGGAACTTAGTTTAAAAGTAAAAACACATAATTTTATAGGATGAATAACACTTTTGAGGACAGTGAGATTTGTAAAAGGGACTACGTATTAGAAACGGTTTTTCTATCATCGAAATGCCCCTGGTCTTAACGTTACGTAACGTAATTAAACAGCAACAGACCCATTACGCCAGTTGACAAATGCAGTGGTGTTCATTTTCAACCCCTTGTTGCGGTCCCTGTCATTTTTTCAGATTCTGTTTTTTAAGCAAATTAGTCGTCCGGCGGTTTATTCCAAAGGAAAAACTAATCTGGCGAAACTAATTAATGATACATTTAGTAATTGCGCTACGCTAGATCATTTTGCGCAAGCAATTCTCATAATGTGATCACTTTACAATATAATAGCAGATTATATTGAAAAGTACATTGCCAGAGGTATGCTCAACATTATGGCCACATCCAAAGACGCTTCGCGCAGAATGCGGTGTCATGCTTGTCCTAAACAGTAGACCACAGAATTCGTCCTGTTGAAACTACATCTTCCCGCGGGTAGTGACACAAGACACAGATCTGTTACCCCCCGGGGAGAATTCTATGTCGAACTGCTTCAGATGCACAGGTGAATGCGATACGGAGTCTACCGAGCACCATCACATTAGTAAAATAGGAAATTTTTAGCTTGACACACCTTCCTGTGCATAGAAAAAGCTTTTTAACACTCAATTATTTTTTTCTATGCTAACAAGTCTTCGGAATCAATTGTTGTTTCCAGGTGTAGTATCGAAAACTTGTTCCTATTAGGAGTTTTACAAAGATAGCTCTTGCTAGGTTTATCTCCATGTTTCGAGTTTTACGTCCGATGTCGCCGTTAGGGAGTCCATCAGACAGACGGCTGGCTTCTGCCGACACGAAACGAACTGTGTCTTTTGCCTAGGTTTAAACGTGGACCACAATGTGTTTCTAGTTGCTCCTTAGATCAGTAAACAAATATGTCACCCTCTGAGCTATCAGGTTGATCTAGAGTTTCTCCAACATGCTAGTATTTCGCTTAGAGGCTAATGGCCCTTTTAGTGAAAACTAACACAAACTGACTTAAATGTCTATGAAAAAAGCGTTTGCTAGTATTACAATTGTCTGTGCGAGAACGGGACATGTGCAGAAACGTATGAATCCGTTTCGCGCCTGAGGCCATCAGATGGAGATGGCACATTGAGAAAGATTCTTCTAGTAACAAAATCAATATTAAGTACAAACATAATTAAAACTAGGAGTTCTTTGGACGGCTTCACCGCTATTGTCATTGCATAAACTTTAACGAGTGCGGGTTCCGTTTAGCGGTGGGCCGGCTTCGTTTGAACAAAAGTATCTGTTTGTTCATCTATTGGCTGCTGTAACATCGAGAGCCCGCATCCCACGATAAGAATCGCGTAAATAGACATTTTAAGCCTAGCTAATTTCAAGCTGTATCTGCTTGACAGGTTGAACATACCTATTGATTGCCCTCTATTCGAATACCACTTCGATGACGTTCTCTCATCCTAGCGTGACCCGTCTTAGCAGGTAAGAAAAAACCTGGCACGCGTTGATAAATCGACTTCCACGGTTACTATCATATGGCCAATGCAGAGACGTCTTATTGTACAACAATAATGTCTATACACTCGAGGAATATGTCGACAAGCGGACTTGAACAATATACTCCAACGCGGCCGTCTGTCCCAAGCAATTGACAAATAATTGTTAAGAGCACTTTCCTTTTAGTAACATTGGATCGAGTGAACTTCTTAACGTCACAGTGACGACACAGTTCATAGCTTACCTGGAAGCGTCCGAACCGTCATAAATTAACTTAAAAGTTTACCTAATGCGTCTATTGTATTCAGAGCTGCAAGATTGTATCTTCATTATGGCCCTCAGTTGAGGTATTAAATTTAGCATTTTTCCATCTACTATGTACTGATTCCTCATAGTTCATGTTGAAGAACGTCAATGAAGATGCTATAATTCACTGTACAAAGTAATTTACGAGTTCGCAAGACTCAGTAAGCACAGTATGCAGAATCATTATTAACAGAGCCCATCTTGATAAATGCTATTCTAGTGCAAAGCTTTTCACCGGTTCCAATTAGTATATTCTATATCGCCTCACACTCTAAATATGGAAATGGCTTGGTTAGACCCAAGGTTAAAATGTCCTGCATAAACATGAGGGTACGAAACGCAGGTTCTGCGGGCATCTACACCGTACAGGACGGATTGCAATAGGTACTCATTTAAAGGCAAACAATAGACGAGCAGATGAATTGTTCCTCTCTTTGGCCTTAAAGCCTATGAACTACATAAAATTACTTTGATAAATTGGCACTATGCTTACTAGATGCAATCTGTTACTTACGCTATAGAGCCGCTTAGAAGCCTCCTTTACTAGTAGGTAGATTGGTTAACTGAATACTGTTAATTATGTAAAGCATATAAACACCGACTCGAACAGAATGGACGGGCACAAAACAGTGTCGAAATGTTTTTGCCGTTGGCACGAGCAAACCGGTAAGCCAAGCAACCGAATCTCCTTATTATTAAGGAAAGTTTCCCTTAAGGACGATTACGTCCTGTGGATATCGTTTTCGCTAGTCATATTCAAGGATTATTCTAATTACAGTCACGGTACTCATGAATATTACTTTCATTATCAGTGTTTACTCATAGGCAGAAGGTGTACTCTAATTCCTCGCTTCGTATTTGCTTCATCGCTTATTTAAGAAGTGGGCATCTTTCACCGAGCCGCGAATGCAATAAATCCACAATAAAAAGACTCTTTCATTAAGCGCTCATAGCGAAATGTACCTTTACTCCTTGCCAGCGACTTTTTTCCAACATCTACAAAAACCACAGCTTCTAGCTAATGACCACTTAGTTACAAAAGGGAAAACGCCGTTTTATCCTTACTCTTTCCGTTGATCTATTGGAACTTTTGCTGTAACTTCATCCCCGTACACTAGCTTCGGATCAGTGCGTGCGCGAAAGGCGATATACGGTCCTTATCAAAAAAAAGCAGACAACACTTCCATATATATATATATATATAGAAAGAGAGAGAGAGAGAGAGAGAGAGAGAGAGAGAGAGAGAGAGAGAGAGAGAGGTCCCTTCGCTCACCCTCGGAGACGATCTTTCACCGTCTTAGTTAAGTAAAGCGATGGCTTTCTTCAAAGATGGGCGCTATCCTGTTGTCGATAGTTCGTACACAATTGTCTTGACCAACAGGGACTAGGAGAACGTTATACGGCCATGATCATCAGAACATGAATGTTTACATAGTTTAGTATAGTTTACCACTTACTCAATGGTTCTACCAGTGGCTGCGATTTAAGTAACAGCCTGCCAACAAGGCGTGATGTATTCGATGTATAGCATCCATGTATAATAGAAGAGAGTTGGAACTGAGCAAGGCTCCGTATGTTATTCAGTGGCACTTACTATGGCCACTGCGACCAGACCCTCCAAGTATAGTTAAGCAAGATCATATCGCACCGTGTTCTGAAATTGGTAAAAGCTAAGTGGTAGTATGTGACGGGCTGTAGTCTCTTTGCAGGACGGCCAATAAACAACTCACAAAGGATAAAAATCCCTAATCGTTTATCTATAAGATTTGTCCTGTGTTCAAAAATGTATGGACAAATTTTCATTAATAGCACCATATCGCCTCTGTTGAAGCCTTAATGGTTGATACACATAGAAATACCACACTACGAAATATAATTGCAGTTGTCTGTGAGAAAAAAAAATGAGTGGAGGAAACAATGGTCATGCATTTGTTGCACTTGAGTAGTGCCCACTTTCTTGAACGTTACATTCAGGTAGCCCCTGTGGGGTCCACATGTAAATACTATATATATGTACATATTATATATAACTGCAACTGCTTCACGAAGTACATTGTGCCTTGAGGACATAGGCAGCTCCGTGCGGTTATGGTGTTTAACAAGAATAGGTTATTGAAGGCGGACGAAGGGGCAGGTAAATGGTGACGGTGTAGAACAGGCGCACTCGTGTACCAGAACCAGGTCATGTTGCTCGAGTTTAAAAGGCTCGTTCTGCTAAACAATATAGGTTCATTAGAGGGGGTTTAATAATGCGGGTCTGGGTTCTTCCGAGCTGTATTCCTCACCCGTTGCACATCGCGTTTTAACAACTTGTAGCTGTCTGTAACGATTCGACCCTTCTCGTGGGGGCCTCGTTTTAGGCGCACCACCCAGCCATCTGATCAGAGAGTTCACCGCCAATCTCAACGAGTCTTTGCCCTGTTGATTAGATGGTTCTCCGTAATTGTTGCACATTGATTAATTAAACGAAAATGGGCGAACGAAGGTAGACGAAAGGCCCAGAGGTTCATGTTATTATTGTGGCTGGTATAGTACTCCTTGAGATGGAAAAGCCCTTATATTCTTTCTTGCCTCTTCCATCTTTACATCATTAGAAATTAATACATTAGTAAGTATGTTTAGATCTATTTGATGTTTTTTCATCTAATCTCTTATTATATATCAGCAGTAATTATTATATCACCTATTTTTAGGTACAATACCAAAGGGGTGTTACGTTGAAAATATAATCAGGGTAGGTCTCGCTCGACTTAACTGGGACTTCTCCAACAGACCTATAAAGCAAGATAGAAACAATACAAGCAGCTG